>NC_136062.1:468282501-468543167 GCF_964261635.1 Lissotriton helveticus
TAAAGCACAAGTGGGAAGTAAGTATCCCATCAAACAACAGAAGGAATCCTCTATGGGGAGGTGAGTGGGTTGCATGTGAATCTATGAGAAAGATACCAATACTAGATAACCGTAGTTACAGGTAAGCTTCTTATTTTCTTATCCAGTTTTAGTGTATATTTCATAGATTCATATGTTTGAATCAGAATAGCAAGCAGTAACCTCAAAGATCATGTTGTCTCTAGAGGCTGGTGGAAGATATATTAAGTATGCATGCATAGCCTATAATAACCAAACAGATACACTTGTAGATGTCCATATGCCCTTCTAATGTTGTAAGTGTTGATACATATCATCTGAGGAGGCCATAACAAATTCTACATATCCTAGAATAAAGAATATTAGACAACCTACATGTAGATTTAGAGAAGACACAAATTGCTTGTAAATGTAGCTTTTTTTTTAATCGTATAGATCTAATAATTCCCACAATACAGTTAAAAAGATCTAGCTTTCCAGGATAGCATAGAGATACAAGACAACTCAATACATATGTATACGTATACATATAAACATACACTATAAAATTATATACATACATAACCACATTCCCACATGTATTTGTGAGTACAAAAACATCCCCTTTGCTAGAAAGCTAGAAAGAGGTTCACCTTAGTTGAAGAGATGACATACTACCGCCTGCCTGACAGCTGCATCTCCACGATGTGCAGATTCAAGGCAGTAGTGCTGTGTGAAGGTATGGGTATCTCTCCAGGTTGCAGCACAACAAATCTTCTCCAGTGTCACAACACAAAAAGGGCTGCTTACGTGGACACTAATCTGGTGGAATGAGCTTTAATCCTTATAGTCAAAGGCCTGTTAGGCTTAACAAGACAAAACTGAATTGTCGCAGAAACCCATCTGGCGACTGTAGCTTTCATGACTGCTGTTCCTTCCCTGCCTTGGCTGTAAGTCACAAGCATTGGGTCTGTCTTTCAAATGTTTTTTGTTCTTTGCAGGTAGAATTTGAGACATCGTTTGACATCAAGCATTTGCTATACCTGCTCCGCTGGTGTAGATAGATTCGGGAAGAAAGATCGGAGTATAACTGGCTCATTTAGGTGAAACTAAGTTGGAACTCTTGGGAAAATCGTAGGATTAGTTCTCTGAATCACAAAGTCCTCCTTGAACTGAGGAAATGTTTTTTTGATGGTGAACGCCTGAATTTAACTCTCCCTCCTTGCTGAACTGCGAGCCAGGAGGAGAGAAAACTTCCATGTCAAGAATTTCAATTCAGCTTTGTGAATTGGCTCAAATGGCTGTTTCATCAATTGTACGAGAATCACGATAAGTTTCCATTCCGGAGGGGTTACTAGCACTTGAGGGAAGGTGTGGAAAAGACCCTTCGTAAACTATTTCACCTGGCTACAGGCATGGAGGGAAGGTGCCAGAGAGGGACTTCTGTACTGAGATATTGAGGCAAGGTGTACTTTGACTGAGGCAAATGCAAGACCTGATTTTGCCAAGGAGAGGAGGTATGGCAACATCTGTTCTGGGGATGCTTGAAAAAGATGTAGGTTGTTTTACTGGCATTAAAAGCAGAACTATTTCCATTTCAATCAGTACCTTTTGTTAGTACTTTCAGCTCTAGATCTTGCAAAGATGTCCCTGCATTCCTGGGTGATGTTCATTTCCCTGAAACCATAGAACTCAGGAGCCAAGCATGCAAGCAAAGCGATGTCGGTTCTGGATGACATATCTGACCCTGGTCCCTGGTTAGAAGAGATGGTGAAGGCTGCAGGCATATGGGTCAGGATTCTGAGAGATAAAGAAGTTCCGGGAACCAATGTTGCCTGTGCCACCTGGCTGCTTTCAGTATCAGGGGGATACCAAAGGAGATGATGGACGGAGCGTTTAAGCAAATCAAACACTCACCCCCAGTCAACTGATCTGGGATTAATCCATCACCATTCTTTAGCTCACTCCACCACCCCAGTTCAGACATGGCCATATGCAAATCAGTCTGACCCTGTGCCTCTTGGGAACAGTCCAGCCCGAACTACCAAGCCACGTCTTCCCTGGACCAGAAACAAGCATCCTCGGACCGGTTTCGGATTCATAATCCTCATCAGCCAGGCTATCTTAAATCCAGTGGTAGAGTGAGCAAGGGACCCACGTCTGGGTATACCCTGCCAACTTAGGGCGAAGAAAGCGATACCAAAGGGGATGATGGACAGAGCATTTGAGCAAATCAAACACTCACCCGAGTCAACTGATCTGGGTTTAATCCATCACCTTTCTTTAGCTCACTCCTCCACCCCAGTTCAGACATGGCCATATTCAATTCAGTCTGCCTGTGCCTCGTGGGAACAGTCCAGCCCGAACTGTTAAGCCACGTCTTCCCTGGACCGGAAACAAGGATCCTGGCACATGGCAGTTCGGGATGGACTGTTCCCATGAGACACAGGGTCAAGACTGATCTGCATATGGGCATGTCTGAACTGGGGTGGCTTGGTGAGCAAAATAACGATGGATTAAACCCAGATCTGTGACAGTGGGTGAATGTTTTGCCATTGTGCAACATTCCGTCCATCATCTTGTGTGTTTTGCTATTCACCCTATGTGGGAAGGGTATGCCCAGACGTGGGTCCCATGCTCACTACGCCACTGGAGTCAAGCTATCCTGGCTGAAGACGGCTGATAGCCAAAAACTGGTCCTAGGATGCTTGACTCCGGTCCAGGAAAGACATGGCTTGGCAGTTCGGCCTGGACTGTTCCCATGAGGCACATGGTCAAGACTGATTTGCATATGGCCATGTCTGAACTGGGGTGGCTTGGTGAGCAAAATAACGATGGATTAAACCCAGATCTGTGACTGGGGGTGAATGTTTTGCCATTGTGAAACATTCCGTCCATCATCTTGTGTGTTTTGCTATCAGTATCAGGTCGCAACGTTCCATAGAAAGTTCTCTAAGTGGTAGCTGTGGAGAGCAGCATTCAGGCTTAGTCCAGAAGGAGTGTAAAACAACTTGTGTTACCAGTACTAATCATATATTGTAGGTTAAGTGAAAAAGAACTACACAGTGCAGTTATAAAAATACGTATTTAATATAAAGACTCACTAACACATAGAAATATCGCCTACCTGGAGATATAATCACAATACACACAATACTTCAGTAATAGAATATGTAAGTAGCACAAATACACAGTGGTCGCCAAGGGGCGACCAAACCATTTACTAAGAAAGTGGATTGCGAACCATGTCCATAGTCGAGACTAGACCCATAAGACTGCCAGGAACCCAAGGAACCACCTAAGGTAAGTACCTAGGAACCCCAAGGAGGCCATGTGCAGAGTTGAAACACGATCACATGCTAAATACAAGTCAATGTGTAAGTAGCGGTTTCAGCTTTAAGAAAAATGACTTTTCCCAGAGCACCCTGAAGAAACCCTGTGGAAGATGGAAGGTTGGAGAGTCACCCCACCAGTGGATACCCCAATGAGTCAGGGTACCTCCACCAGGGAAGCCGGTTGCATAGGTGTCAACTAATGTCAGAAACAGTCATAGACCATAATGGAGTCCAGTGGAATCCAAAAGTGGAGTAATACCTGCAAACAGAGGGGACAGAGTCTATTCCACTAGGGAGTGACCAGGAGGCATGGAAGACCAATGACCACCAATGTATGATGATGCAGGGGAGATGATGGTAACCTTGTCACTACAGATGTGAGGAGCAGGTGACCCACATGCCGAAGGCACAGGAGTCGCAACGGGACCCCGAGCAGCTCACCAAGAATGCAAGCCCACGGTGCAGCAGATGCAGTGAGGACGAAATCTTGGTAGCAGGAGATACTGGAGGCTGGAGCTTCTTGGAGCTCAGAGATCTCTGGAGAAGAGAGGCAACGAGCCTTGGCAATGGCACGTCGACATGGTTCACAGGGATAGTGTTTCAGCAGATATGACGAGGGATACGGGCTTCAAACTTGCTGGAAAGCCTCAATAGAGTCGCAGAACCACCACCTGTGCTGCTGAACCTTTCGAAGTCTGTGCGAGCTCACGAACAGCAGACCAGTCAGTTTCATTGCAGTTCCTGCAGATGCAGGGGAGTGACTCCTTCGCTACAAGGGAGATTGCTTTGGGTGTCATGGATGCCCACAGGCCTGGAGAAGAACCTGTATGGAACACAGGCACAGATGAAGTAGTAGACGGGCAGGACCACGAGACCAGGAGCAGCAGGAGTCGTACCGGTGCAGTCTCGGTTCCCAAAGCGAAGTCCAACAAAGTCCAAAGTACCCAGACGGTTGAAGATGAAGTGGTTTTGGATCAGAATCTTGTACCACTACAAATTTGTAGAGCCACCCAGAAGAAGTAAGCCCTTATGTATCCAGAGGAGGGGTTGGAAAGAGAGGAGGATACTCCCATGTCCTTTGTCCAGTTTTGTGCCAGAGCGGGAGCCAACGGCTCAATGAACTGGTTCCAATTGGAGTATGTAAGAAGAGCACCGAATGTGACCTCCATAGCAGTCTGGTGGTACCCCTACCTCAGACCGAAACACTAGGACCTGTCTGGAAGGTGGTTACACCTTACTGTGACAGGAAACCTATTGTCTCTGCTCGAGCCTGGCTCAGAAGCAGGAGGGCAGAACCGGGAATACAGGGGAGCTGCCTAGGGGAGTCAGCCAGTACATGGGATCCTATATCCAACACTGGAATAGATTTTGGGGAAGGATTCCAACATGTTTGACACCAAACATGACCGGTTTCGGTGCAGCCAATATATAGTTAAGACATCTTGTAATTGACTTGATGTCCACTATATATCTAAAAAGGCTGACCACACTTACAAAGCCTGGTGAATCGACTCCTAGGCTTGTAGGGGGTGTCCTGCTCCTGCAGGGTACCCTCACACTTACAACAAAGCACCATGCCTTCAGGATTGAAAGGCCTACCTTAGGGGTGACTTATAGGTTTTAAGTGCAGTGTCCTCCGATATGAGGAAACTTACATCTGTTGTGAGTGGTACTAGCACCAGTTCACACAGGCTGCAATTGCAGACCTATAGTCACAGTTTGAGTGGCCCCTCATGGGTGGCATAATACATGCTGCAGCCCATGAGAGACCCCTGGATGTACCTATGCCCTGGATACCTCAGTACCATATACTAGGGACTTATGAGGGTACACCAATAGCCAATTAGGAAGTTACCAGAGTACTTACCAAGTCTAATTTAGGGAGAGAGCACAGTGACTAGGTGCCTGATTGGCAGGATCCCTGTCAGACTAGTCAGAAAAATAGAATGACACCAGCAAAGTGTGGGGGTGACCATGAGAGCAGATCCTACTTTCCTACAATCTGCTAGTGTATTGTGCAACCCCAGGACGTGTTAGGCCCTGAGAGCTATACCATTTTCCATTGTTGTGCTTCTTGCAATAGCATGAGAGTCTTGATTCCTCCCTGTTTATGTAGTACATGCTGGTCGTACTGCCCGTAAGAACCAGCACAGAGGCACCTCCTATCCTTGGTAAAAAAGCCTGTAGGGGAGCGAACACATAAGAATGTTGAAAAGATTGATGCAGGTGATAGCTGGGCTTCCCACTTATGCATGACGGGCGGGGACGTGCTCTTCTACTTGCTTGTCATCTTATTTCTTCTGTTTCTCTATCTCTATTTTCTCTATAGTGTTATATCTCCTCTAGTCTCAAATCTATTTCCTACCCTGCTATTATTGAGGTGGGTTGGATGATTGTGGTATAAGTGTGTGGAATGATGTGAATGGCGGTTGAGTTAGGACTCTGAGGAATGTCTGGCAGTGTTGGACTTGGCCCTTCTGGCAGGTTCACCCCTAATCTTTTTGCTTTTAGTATGTGATCTGTGTTAGTGATTTTTGGGTCTCTGCGCACTTTTCCCTGTGTCCCAGAGTAAAGTGCGTGCAGGTTGTGAGGCTGGCCTGCCCTCCCATAGGAATGCATGGGGAATGTGTGTGTGTCCATGTTAATTCCTGATGTGTGGGGAGTGCAGGCTCGAGTTTGGTATGTGCGAACTCGTGAGAGTGAATGCTGCGCGATGATATATGCGGCGTGTATGTGTCTAGTGGGGGAGTGCCAGTTCTAGACATTGGTGTGTGTGTGCAGTGAGGGTGATGGAGTGTGATTGGCTGGAGCTGGCTGGCAAGCCTGGCTCCAGGAAGTCTAGATGGGTCTGCCCAGTGGTGAGTGGAGAGATTAGCAGGAGTGATGTGAGGGAGGGCTGCACCTGGTTCCTGAATAGGGCTGGGCTTTCCCCACACAATGCTGGCTCCGCCCCCTGTGGTGCGTCTAACGACCCTAGCCTCCCTAGTGAATAGAGTGAGGGGCTGAGCACATCAAGGGTGCTCCAAAACCAGCTGCGACTGGTTTCTCCCCCACCCTGCACCCTGAGACAAAGGATTTTACAGTATAAGAAGGGGCTGTGTCCCCTTACAATTGGTTCTCTTCCAGGATCCTATCTGAGGGGGCTGCTGCCGTTGCTGGGGCCAGGAGGACCGCCATTTGGATTGCCTCCCTGCCTGGAGGCCCAGTGAGCTGGCTCTGGGCCCAGCCTTGCCCCCCTGCCTGCCTCCAGAACCTTGATGGAGCTTTACTTTTGGCCCATAGCGCTGTGTGCGCTTTATTCTTGCCCCTAGCGCCTGGTAGCCCTTTGTCCTTGCCCCTGGCGCCTGGGAGCGAGTTGTTCTGCTGCTAGCGCTTAAGAGCGCTTTATTTCACTTATAGCGCTGGGAGCGATGTAATTGTCCCCTCAGCGCTTGATAGCGCTGTTATGCACTTTGGCGGCTGCCCACGGCGTATATTCACTTTTATTTATTGATTTAATCGAGGGAGCCACCCCTCATTAGCCCCGCATCACCACGCAGCCCCAGGGCAGAAGAGACGCCGAAGGAGCAGACGCTGACGTCACCAGGGAGCCGCGCTGCCGTTGGTTGAGGCTGCGGGAGGCTCGCTGGGCGACCTGTGCGGTGATTGGCTGAGGGGAAGCCGGAGAAGCAGGAAGCAGCCTGCCGCGTCCTGCCGAGGCTCCCGAGTGAGAGGAGAGCCCCGGACCTCTGCCAGCAGCCGGTGAGGAGGCCCGTCGAAGGGAGCCCCGCAGCCAGAGCCCGCCCGGGAAGCAGAGAAGCCGGTGAGTGGGGCCCTGGTGTGCGAGTGAAGGGAGGAGGGCGTCGGGGCACATTACCGGTGCCCGCCCCTTCCCTCCAGTGTGCGGGCCTGGCCTGAGAGAGGCCCAGTTGTGTTTAGAGCCCTGAGAGGGCTCCAGGGGCATCACTTGTTCTAGAGTCCAAGAAGGACTCCAACGACGCCGCAGTTATGTGTAGAGCCTAGATAGGCTCTGAGGGGCATTTGCGATACCGAGTCCCCAGAGGAAGGACTCCGACGATCCGGGCACAGTTGTTGTAGAGCCCCAGAGAGGCTTTGAGGTGCCATTCCGTTTTCGAGCCCACGAGGCTCCACGCCCACATCTTGTGTATTCAGAGCCCCGAGAGGCTCAAGGCACCCCAGTTATTATCGAGCCCTGAGAGAGGCTCAGCAGCGCCACAGGTGTATGTAGAGCCCAGAGTGGCTCTGGGGGCATTTCCTTGTTTTTCGAGCCAGAGAGGCTCTTGAGTGCCAGTCTGTGATTTAGGGCCCAGCGAGGCTCAGGGGGCAGTTAGTTGGTTAGAGCCCAATGGCTCCCACGCTGTGTTTTGCACCACGATTGTGTTCTTGAGCCCATGAGGCTTCAACGTTGGCATCATCATTGCTTACAGCTGCCCAGCACTTAGTGGGCAGTTGCCACATTTAGGTTTGTTATTGGCTGCCTGCGCATCCTGCCCTGACATTGTGGACTAAGGGCATCTCAGCCCTTGCGAGGTCAGTTGGCCTGGGGGACAGTTCTAGTGTTGTGCCATGTGCACTTTGCGCAATTTATGAGTTACTTGCTAATGTGATTTCTTGCGCATTTGTTATTACCTGCACCTCTGAATGTTTTTATGCATCATGTGTTTTGCTTCCTTCCCTTTGCTATATGTGTTGATGCTTAGGTGATTGTTTTTTCTTCTCTAGGTCCTGCAGTTAAGGTCCTAGTTCCCTGCGTGATTTTCCTAAGGTGGTTAGGGTTGCGTAGGAGGTATTTACCCTTTTACCAGTGATTACTGGCTGTGTGCTACATGTACTATTTTGATGCTACAGTTATTATAGGTTCTATGTGCTAAGTGTGATACCTACAAGTATTATTACCCCTACAAAGTGCTAATTACAACAAGTGCTAATTCTAAAAGTGCATATCCCTGCCAGTGGTCCATGTGGCCCTGTCCTGTAAATAATCCCCTGTAAATTCTGCCCGTGCCTGTTGGCACATTGTAAAGTGTGTTTTGTTATCTACTGTGTTTTTGTTATAATACAAAGGCTATTTTTGATATAACCTTGTGTGGAGTTTCCTTTGTGGTGGGCCTTGGGTGTTGTTGCTGGGTGCGCGCGCAAACGCTTTACACATCGCCTCCGAGATTAGCCTTGCTGCTCGCGTCACGTTACCTAGAGGGTGAGCAGGGGTTATCTTGGTGTGTAACTCCCTTGTCCTGACTTGGGAATGGTGATCTCTGACTGACTTTGGCGCGAGCCTTGGCCAGCCGGGGATCCCGTTTCTAACAGGCAGTATGCGTGGAGGCCAACAGATGAGGTGATTTGCTGGGGGATCCACAGCTGTGATCTGACGCACTTAACCCATTCGCGCTGCACTCTTGATATTGGACAAATGAAAGTCTTTTGTATGTGTGATAGTTGGGAGTATTTATTAGCTTTGCTGTTGTTAATAGCGCACCATTAGATCATAAAGGGTATATGTGCTACAGACGTTGATGTGGAATTAATGTTACTGTATGTTGTTTGCAGCCGGGGAAGTGGGGAGGGATTCTCATGGGTTACAGTAATTGGGAATGCACAATTTGTTGGGCATAGTGTGTGCCCTGGGGGTGGGCAAAGTTAAAATGTTACAGAGGGGGAATATTACTTTTTTAGCAGCAGTGACAGTAGCGGACCAAAGAGGGGAAAAGACAGGGTTGGTGACTGACAGCCAGTTACATGGGAGAAATTAAGATAAAAACATGGAATGTGAGGGGGCTTAACTTGTACACAGAGAGAGACCGGGTGCAGACTTACCGGCGCAGACAAGGAGCACAAATAGCAATGTTCCAATAGACTCATTTATTAGATCCCAAAATCGAGAAACTGCATAGGAAATGGAGAGGGAAACTATGCTACCACTTATTCCACATATGCAAGGGAGATATTGGCATGGGCCGCAACCCAAGTTCCCTTTCAGATGCACAATTAGGCAGCAGACATCGAGGGCAGATATATAATAATCCATGGCACACTAGACGGCATGGGGGTATGCCTTGTCAACAAATATGCCCCCACAATAGATGATGGCGGGGTCCACTGCGTGCTCTAGCGGAATAGAATGGGGCACACTCAAAGTTGCGATCCGTAGGAGTGTATCTCCAAAGTTGGGGGGACGCAACGCAAGTTAGAAGGTGAACTAAAAGAAGCAGAAGATGAGCTTTCCCAGTTGCAAAATGGACTGCAAACAACTGCGCCATACAATGACTCCCTGCAACAGGCCCACTGCCGGGTGATTGAAATATAGGGCAGACTTGACTGTCTTACCAGGCAGGGAAGCCAGTCTGCCCAAGACCAAGACCGGAGCAGGCTAGGCTGGGCTAGGACTCTTGGCCCTGCAAATTGAACACCAAGGCAAAGGTACTATCATACTTCTTCTCCCTTGTTGCCATTTACTTATTTTGCTGCTTATTGTAAGCGCTCAACATCTAAGCGAAGTGCGCACCCCTCTGTGACCTACCTTTGGGTTTGGCAGGGCCCGGTATTGTATCCTTGGACACCGGCCTGGTTTGACCACGCTTTTCCTCGCTTAAGGGGGATAAACCCATACCAAACTGAAAGGAAGACGACATGGGGTAAGTTGAGGAGCTTCCTTTATTTCGGTCTAGTGAACAGGCATCCCAGCAGCAACTGCCGTCAAAGTACATTTCGATTCTAACCCTGGAATCCAAGTCGGAATGTCATGTGAATGCCCTCATGACAATCCCTTCAAGATGAGTCCCCACACATCCCCCTCCCTTCACTGAAACACAAAACTTTCCTAACTACCTCCCCTCCCAACACATAACAATGGCTAAAAATTGTACCACCCCCACCCATCACAAAATACCAATACATTACAATGATAAACATAAAAACTAAAAGAAGAGAGAAGAAGGAAAATTAAACTTAATATCTAACATAATCATGAAATTTGACAGGAGGAGACCTAGGGCCAGATGTAGGTAGGCCAATACCGGTCGGTAACGGCCGAATTTACCGATTTTCGGCCGTTACCGACCGGTATTGGCCATTTGGGATGTAGGGGAACCAAAAACATCCGAATCGGTAAATTTACCGAATCGGTATTTCCCATTCATTCCTATGGGCCTTTTGGCCCATAGGAATGCATGGGGAATACCGATTCGGTAAATACAGAATCGGTAAATACCGAATTTTCCGATTGTCCGATACCGAATTTTACAGATTTGGTATTTTTTACTGATTTTTTATCTACATACCATATACCGATTCTAAAATACCGATTCTGTAAAATTCGGTATTTTGAAGTCGGTAAAATCGGATTACCTACATCTGGCCCCTAGTTCTTAAAAGACTCAGTCGAGAAACAACACTGTTGTTGGGTACAGATATATCAGGACTGACAATTGCAGTGGGCAGAGTCGAACCAGAAGTGTTTATTCCAAATTTGTTTTTCACAAACTCAACCTTAGACTCAGGCACTACTGAGATAAAAGACTTGTTCCAAATTTTCCCACTCTCCAATACAACAACATGATCCCTTACTTCTCTGACTCTGGCAGGAGCAGAAAACCGAGAATAGCCCTTGCGTACTAGTATAGGTTTCTTGATCCTTACCCAATCACCTTGACGCACAGGAGATGTTCTGACACTGTCAGATGAATACTTGGCCTGAGCTGCAGCTCTGACATCAACCACTTTCCCTATTTTTTTAATATTTACTCCTTTTCTCGACATCCAATCCTTATTAAGCTTGAAACCCGCTACTCTACCGCTAAGCAAAGTAAAGGGAGATATGCCCGTACTAGTATGGGGAGCAACCCTCATTGCCCAAAGCATGTCAGAAATGACATGTTTCCAGGAGAACTGCCCAGACCACTAAATGGACCAGCTACATCAAACGCTAATTTACACCAAGGTAATTCTTTAACTGAAATGGGAGTGATGGGAGAAGGACAAGTCACTTGGGTTTTGTCACTTAAAACACATGCCCCACAATCAAGAACACAGTGTTCAATGGACCTATCGACACCAGGCCACCAGAAATCCTCACGTACACATCACTAAGTCCACCACAGAATTCTTCTTTAAGAACTTGGCTCCCCCGCTGGAGAGACTAAGACGTGACGTGACGCACTGGGCGTCACTACCCTTAACACTTCCCGGCAGAGCAGCATTATACAAAATGAAAGCCCTCCCTAGATTCCTGTACACCCTTGAAAATACGCCCGACTTGATCCCACCCCGATATTTTAAGCAAGTGGCGGCACAGGTCTCGATTCTTCTTTGGGGAAAACAGCCGGCTATACAACAGCTGGTACGATGGAGGGATAGAACTCCCTAATCTCCAGCTGTACTATTAGGCCACACAACTCAAAGTTATAAACCAATGGATACATATACCCCATGATGACCCAGCATACATCGCAGACAGGACACAACTGGGAACACATAACATGCTAGCGGTACTTTACAACAGAGCTCTGGTTGCGAAACTAGTGGGACCTACCAAACACACAGCGCAGATTTGGCATGCGGCACAGGCTAGGCTGGGGTGGAGAGGAGTAATAACGAAACTGACCCCGCTCTGGGACACCAAGGCACTAGGACAGTTAAGGCAATGTAAGGGCTTTACACAGTGGGACAACATAGGCATCTCCACAGTAGGGGATCTATGGGACAAAGGAACGGTGATCCCGTTTACACAGTTGCAACAATAATACGACCTGGGCCCGAAAGAAAAATTTAGATACATCCAAGTACGACACGCCTTACTGACGGTGCTTCCATCAGACATTGAGGATCTTGATGCATCCCCGTTAGAGGACCGACTACTGACGGACCATATGCCCCAAAGAGCCACTTCTTTCACATATCGAAAACTTCTTAACAATCTCCCAGACCCCACAGGTATCCTAAAAGAGAAATGGACTGCAGAGATAGGGGAAATATGCGACCCGGAATGGAGGGAGGCCCTAGCATCACCTAAGCAAGTAGGCATCTCAGCAAGGCTGAGGTTGGTGCAACTTAAAATCCTGCATAGAATATATTATACCAGGACTACCCTCCACAAAATACAGAGGGCACCGCACCCATTTTGCTTGAGGGGCTGCGGAGACGAAGGGACCTTTTTTCATACAGTATGGGACTGCCCAAGAATAGTACACTATTGGAGACAGGTACTATGCACAATTTCACAGACAACAGACACAACACTCCTACCAGAACCGAGACACTGTTTGCTAAACATATGGGAACCTACTGACCTTACACGCTACGGGTCGATCTGGGCTACACTGGGCCTATTTATCGCAAAGAGAGACATTGCACAGAAATGGGGAGCGGCAAAGGCACCGACGCTGTCGGTATGGAGCAGAAACATGGACCTAACAATGATTACTGAACGTACAGTATATACCACCAGACAATGCCTGCGGAAATGGAATAAAATTTGGGTGGCGTGTAACACTTTCAGAGGGGACATTTGTGATCCGTTGCCAGAACCCGATGGGGATAGTTCAGATGAGGAAGTAGAAGGGGAATAATGAAGGGGTTAGATTAGGATGGGATACTGCAAGCAATAGGGTAATCATAGCGTAACGTCATAAGCCATTGTAGGAGAAATGTGATTGTTGGAACTACTGGATTGGATTGTAATTGATTTTGGTATGTATTGCTGATTATATTGCTGTTGTGAGAAAAAAAAAAGTTGGAAAAAAAAATCCTCACGTACCCTCCGTTTCATGGCACGAATGCCCAGATGACCTTCATGGACCTTCATGGGCTACATCCCAAACTACTTTGCGTAGAGATAAAGGAAAAACCAGTAAACTACCCCTGTGCAAAATTCCATCCACTAGAGACAATTCATCACGGATCCTCCTAAAAGGAACCAACTCAGCAGAGAGAACCATATCATTGGGCCAGCCATGAGCTACAAAATCCATTACTTTGCACATTTCAACATCCTCAGAGGTAGCAAGCTTCCAATCAGCCTCAGATAACGCAGCACCAGCACCAGCACACACCATCTCTAAATGATCACTTTCTGGTTCCAAAACATTCTGGGAAAGAGGCAATCCAGTCGGTAGTTAAACTCATTGAGTCTGTACTGCCATTTAGCAATACGAGTCGTAGCCCTACCACCACCCTTGGTGGTAAAAAGATCCACCAAAGGTTTGTGGTCGTTGCTAAGGACGAAATCATTACCCCACCAAAAATTCCGGAAGTATTGCACACTCCACCATAAAGCCAATGCTTCCTTCTCAATTGTGGACCCGGCACCCCAGAGTGTCCTGGAAGCAAAAGCAAAGATCTCCTCCCTATTATCAGATCTTTTCTGCAGTAGAACAGCACCAAGACACATATTGCTGGCATCAGTGGTGACAATGCACCGATCATTGATATTGAACAATTTAAGTGGACGTGCTTGCACAATCGCCTTTTCAACAATTTAAAGTCATTAGCACACTGCTCAGACCAATCATATTTCATGTTTTTCTTAAAAAGATTACGCAAACACACCGTTCTGTCTGAAAAGTTTTGCATAATACTCAACTAACCCCAGAAAAGAACGTAACCGATCCTTATTCTGGGGTTCGGGTGCATATAATTATTATTATTATTTATTATTTTGAATAGCATTAATGAGCTTCATTTTAGGTTCCACTCCATTTGCAGAAATGTGATGGCCCAAATAATCTACTCCGTCTTTAAGAAATTTGCACTTATCCTTTCTTAATGTTAAGCCACTGGACCTCACAATTTCTACCACCTGCTTAACTCTGGCATTGTGTTCATGTACAGTCTTTCCGTGGATAAGAATGTCGTCCTGAAAGAATACGACTCCGCAGTGTTCTTAAACAGGTTTCCCATGAGGCATTGAAACACTGCGGGAGCCGACGCCAATCCGAACGGCATACGTAAATTGCGGAACGCACCTTCAAGAGTCACAAATGACATGAGGTGTCTAGAATCCTTTGATGGTACGCAGAAGATATGTAGTGTGAAGAAAAGTACTTGGCAGACTCCAAAGTTGACAACATCTTATTGATGTTAGGCAGAGGCTGACGGTCTATCCATATGCAAGAATTAAGATCGCGCAAATCCACACACATTCTAAGCGATTTATCCGCTTTGCACGCTAAAACTATGGGAGACAACCATTCAGACCCCTCGATTGGTTAAATTACTCCCATGGCACACAATCGCTCCAATTCAAGTTTCAGTTCACCACGCATGCTTAGTGGTACTCTACGTACCTTGTGTGCTATTGCTCTAGCATCTTCTTTCAGAAAAATACGATGTTGGAATCCTTTAGGTTTGCCAAGTTTACCATTGAAGACTTCAGGATGGGGGGCGCTAGAGGGCGCACGGCATGATGGCCGCACTGCTGTGAGACTCTGCCTGACCGAGCCACAATCCGACAAATATCTGCTGCATCACGCACTATCTGGACTTTCCAGGAGCCTGCGCTGACTTCTACTCACCTGTGGCCCCCGTCCGTGGTGTTGGTGTCTCTGCTAGCCCTTGACATTTGCTTGTAGAGATCACGTTGTTTCAACACCGGGCTGCTACAAATGGCAGCCGCTGTGGAACTGTGGACCCCCCGGAGCTGAAGCGCCTCATTGCCTGCATTATCTTTCTGTGCGGCCCCCCTTTCACTACCCCTGGGGCTGCGCTTGCAGGAAAGACACCCTGCCCTGCAGAACTTCTTCAGTCTGGTGCTGGAGAGGAGAGAGATCGGCGGGGGCGGATCGAGAAGTGGCCTGCCTCGCCTGGTTGAACGGGGAATTTGATGTGCGGCATCGGAGTAGTGCGCCGGTGTGTTAAAGATTGGAGGGATTTGTTAGCATGAGCTGAAAGCCATTTTGTATTTTAGCAGCCATTTTAGGTAGCCATGTGCTCGCCATGTGTTGTTTCCCTCTTCAGAGCCTTGCACATGCTAAGAGAGGCCTATCTAGTAGAATGCACCTGCTCCTCTAGTATAACTGTCAGGCTATGTTTGCTGCTGTATGGAGAAGTAACTCTCCTCCCACTTTGTTGAGCAAGCAGTTCTTGTATGCCCATAGTAGGCATTTTGCATGCTTACATGTGCCAGGACTGCCACTTGGTCTTATGCTGACTATGTAACCCTAAGCATATATAAGGCCTCTGTTTTCTGTACTCCTCAGACTGCCTCATTCAGTTGCTAAGACTTTTGTGTGACGTAGTCTCCCTCATCTGAGGTGAATAAATGCGTTCTTCTTATATTTCAGCTTCTGTGCCAATTTCTTCTTTGTTGGTTTAAAAGGACCAGGTATCAGTGAGACCCCTGAGAAGGTTTCTATGTTCTTCGAATGGCGCTCCAACGTGGACCTCATCAGAGAAGTGGCTATCTAAGGGAGTGATCTTGTCAGGAGGCAGAAATCTACTGAGGAGGACAGGACTCTACTAAGGAGGTATTCTGTGCACGGAGATTCTGGGGATTTTCTGTCTCTGCAGCCCAGTATATTTTTGATCTTCCTGATTTTGATCCTTCACAAGATGTCACTCCTGACTGAGAACCTTTTTGGCGTGAGTATTCTAAAAAAAATGACCGTTAGGTCATTCAGAACTTGGCAGTTAGAATTTGGACACCAAGTGATTGGTAAGGGTTGTTTTGATGCAACACTTGCTGTTGGTTTGATGACTTGGATTGGTAAGGTAGTTTAGTAACACTTACTGTGGCTTTTGATTTGTATGATTGGCCAATATTTGTATTTGTATGTATGTAATATATAAATTGCAATTTATGTAGGTAGGTAATGAGGAGATTTTTCTCTGTTTTGAATTGATTTGAACAGCACACAGTACAAGAGTACCTTGAGTGCAACTTTGGTTATAATATTTGTATATGTTGCAATATTTTTGGCATGCCTGTTTCAAGCACACATCGAAGAATGTGTTGCTTTTTGGAGGTACCATAGTGAGATGTGAATTAAATTAGCCGGCTCCCCTGAGGGAATACCTAAATAGGTTTAGGTATAAAACATATTTTTTCCTTGGTGATTCTGTATCCCCATGGAATTAAAATATGACAATAATACAAACAAGGATCCTTTTCTGCGCACTTTTATAAATGGAGATATGCAGAGTGATTTTTTGGTGTTCTGCCTGCAAAAGCTAGTGAATTGAGTGTATTTTGGCTTCTTGAAAATAAAAGAGTTTGTGGGCTGTTTTTTCTTGCTGTCTTTTGGAATACTATTGAGAAGCTCTTCTTGTAAATATGACTTACAACTAGTATTTACAAATGGTTTGGTTTAAGTACAGTCTGTGGGCTGTCCTTTGTTTCTGTCCTAAGTGTTGATCTGTGGGTTAATCGTGTGTTTAAATGTCTATGTGGTTTGTGGTTTTCCCATTAGTGAAACTTCTGTGAATAAATAGCGATTACGCTCTTTGTGTAAGGATTGCTAGCCTTAAGCGCGCTGTATCATGTGTTCTGAGTGTATGATCCCCCCCTTCTGTATATGTCTGGAATGAGCTCAATGTGTTTGTTTGTATTTTTTCTTGCAGTCTGTTATGCAAAATGTCATTTAATTATTATTATATATAAATTAAATAAGAATCCAGAAATGAACCATATGATATTCTAAATAACTGCATGTTACTATTAAATTGATAAGAATAAGCAACTATGCACTTGTACAAACTGCTAATGCTCAAAAGATAAAATTAGAATTCACATTGAATAGAAATAAAATAGGCCTCAAAAACGAAATTGTGTGTTTTTGCAAAAAATAAACAATTATAAGATGTTACAATATTTTCCTTAGATACATTGTGTTAGATATAAACAGGCAAACACATCATCTGAGTAAATTGGATGTTGCTGAACTAAAAACACATATTATAGAGCATGCATTGAAATGCCTCAGTTTGAAATAGACTGTACCCATGCTTACATTTCAACACTAAATAAGCTTTCCAACAGCTGTGTTTTTACTGCCGCTGAGAAACAGCAGATGTTTTGATTTTAGGCCACTGAGAGACAGGATTGTTGATTCAGCTAGGATTTTCTCAGTGCAAGCATGGTGTAAAATCCTGCATTTCAGACTGCTGTTTTAAAAAGTTACAAAAATCAGGTTCATTATTTTAGATAACAGGAAAACATTTAAAGTAAGGATTTTCTTTCTTAAGGCCTTTTTTTTATTTATTTAATCTTTATTTCGGCCATGCGGCCATCAAAGATACACAACAACAAAAAACATATACACCATAAAACATCATCAATAGTAATAAGACATACTATACATTATAAAATCGTTCATATCTGTAGATTAAAACTATCAGGATTACATATAAGAAACTGGAGCTAACTCATTGACCGTGACTTCAATAAACTGGTGCGAATATGCCAGACATTGGTAAGAAATTTAGCCAATGCAAACACAATTGGACTCGAAAGATCAGTTTTTAAAATTCTATACATTGGGAGATACTCTCTGCCACCAAGGTTTCTAATAAGTGGGAGAAGCCAGTATTTCCTCGCTTTCGAGTATGTAGGGCAAAACAGAACTACATGCAAATCACTTTCCTCAGCATAAGAGCATGTTGGACATTGCTTAGGGGAGGGCGGGTTTGTCCAGGAGCTCGTAAAAGCCCGTAAGGGCAAGATGCCGTATCTCCACTGCAGAAACAGCTTCCTGGCCAGCACGGGGGATATAGCATCCAGCACCCTCTCCATCCTGTATGTATCTTTGCCCAACATAAATACAGAGGTCAGTGATCCCTCTCGCTGATTTTCCATAGCCGAGGATAGTTTATAGGCATGATAAGCATCGACCAAATTTCTGCGTGAGATGCTTAGTGAGGCCTCAGCAGGGACGGACCAAAGATCAGGAAACCCCAGTACCGTGCATAGATTCTGAATATATTTTAGCCAGGGGATCTGTAACGCTTTTGGGTGGGATATCAGCTCCCCTAGTTCGGCCCTGTAGGCATAGAGTGCTTCACTGCTCCACAGTCTTCGCCAGAAGACTATGGGTCTCAGTCCTATCTCATCGGCTATTGGTCTCAATCCCAGATCTAACCTCAGGGGGAGGAGCGGGGTACTTGGCGGGAGTGCAGTTATCTGCCTGATAAAATTATTCTCAGTTACCGACAGACTGCGAGTTGGTGTATGTCCCCACAGTTCCGCCCCATACATTGTGGCGCCCCTGGCCTGCGCTTTGTAGATCTGGATGAGTGGACCCAAAGGCCGATAAGTCGAATTTTTCAGCATCCGTGCAATGCCCCCAGTGGTCTGTACCAGTTTAAGATTGGCCCTGGTCCGGTGTGCCCCCCACGACATGGACTCATTCAAGGTTACACCTAAGTAATCGAAGGTGGAGACTCTTTCCAACCGTGCCTCTCCCAGCAGTGGATTTGGGCGCAATTTTTTACTTGGATTCAGGACCATGAATTTTGTTTTTCCAGCATTAATTTCTAGGCCCCTATCCATACAAAAGGCCACGAAAGAGTCAAGGATCCGCTGGATCCCCATGGGGGTTTTGGACAGCAGCAGGGTGTCATCTGCAAACATAATTGCAGGCACCCTGCTGCCGTTCAGTTTTGGCGCATCAGTATGTTCAATGCCATTCAAATGGGCGATTACCCCGTTGACAAAGAGGCAGAACAGGGTCGGTGCAAGCACACAGCCCTGCCTAACCCCCCTGTCAACGGGGAATCTGTCCGTCAACTCCCCCGACTTTCCACACCGCACCCTGGCATAGTTGTTGTGATGTAACCTCTGCAAGATTATTAGAATGTCCGCAGGTACGCCCATCTCGCCCAGGACCCTCCAAAGTTTGCCTCTGGGCACCAGATCAAAGGCGGCTCTTAAATCCACAAATATTGTGTATAAGCTGCCACCGTCAAAAACCACTGTCCTCCAATAAATGATGTTCAATCGGAAGACCTGGTCCACCGTTGATACTCCCTTCCTAAATCCAGCCTGGTAGGGACTAAGGACTTCCATTTCTTGTGCCCAGTCCTGGAGCCGATTGAGCAGTACCCTTCCAAGGAGCTTCTGGGGCACATCAATCAGACTAATTGGTCTGTAGTTGGCTGGAAGCAGGGGCGAGCCCTTCTTAAATATAGGAACCACCTCCGCCCCCAGCCAAGTAATTGGAACTTCCATGCCGCATAAGACTCCATTAAATAAAACGGCTAGATATGGGGCCCACACATCTGGTTCCTGCTTAAAAAGATCTCCAGGCAGGCCATCAAGACCTGGGGCCTTGCCCGAGGCCAAACCAGCTATTGCTGCCCTAACCTCTCCCACTGTTACTAATTCCCCCTCATATACCCCCTGAGGACTGCAAGTATCACCCATGCTATTTTTACATAAGCACATTCTTGGTTTTGATGTTAAATAATGATTGTCCTTTCAAAAAAGTGGCGCAAAACTTTTTAGGTTTCAAGTTAGGCTTCTGTGCTTAGGCTTCTGAAATAATGCGTCTAAATATGATAGGCAAGGAATGAAGCTTGTTTTTCCTATGTGGAATTATCAAAATGATTGGTTTTATTAAAACATTTTTTTTATTTATTATGAAAAAAATTATTTAAAAAGTACGTGGTTTTAAATTAGCTTTTTAATATTTATAATGCTTAATACTAATACTATGTCCTCCTAGCGTCAACATTTAATTTAAGTTGTGTTGTACCGCATAATGAGGAAATTTGCATATGAAATATCACTCTGCGCAGGCGTAAAAACTCATTTTCCTGGGCTAGCTAGAGAACACTCTGGGGATTCCTATTATGCAAAAAAATATATAGGACATTCATTTTTAAGTGCCCCAAATATCAAAGTCGAAATTGGACAACATTCACCAATTTAAAAACAAATTCTGCATTCAGAGCAGCTTTTAAACTGCCTTGGGATTCAGTAAATGTAGAGATTTAGGTATAATACAAATAGCTGACCTCTATATTGTTAGGCAAGTATACTGCACACTGCTTAAAATTGAAAATGTATAAAACAAGCAGAAGTTATTCTTTTAACTCTACACTGACAAACAGGGGGATGAGTGCTTTCCAGCTCTGTCTCTAGGGTGACTTTGAATTGGGACAGCTGCATGGAAACCCTTGAATACAGAATAGGACAGCTAGGAAGGGTTAAATGTCAGTTCTATATTTAGAAGCCTGGCAGGGCTCCCAGAGCAACGTCTGCTTTGACTTTTTGACATCCCAAACTTTTTGAAAGAGGACAGGGGAGAGAAGGAGAAGTTTTACTTTTTTTGGCAAAAGCAAGCACTTTATAGACTCATATGATAGAAAACTATATAATGGTATATGTGAACTTTGATCAACAGATACGCTTTGCCACATATATACAGCACTAATGCTTTTAGTCTGAGGATTCAAAAGCTGAGGCAATGACATTTAGTTTGAATTAATTCTCCCTCATGTTACATTTGTACATTTTCTAAAAGAATTGGGGTTTGGGTATTCATGTTTTATTAGCCCTCTCACAAGTGCTATGTAGTTCCTATAACTTTGTTTATGCCCAGTTGCAACAAATAGGGGTTGATAGTGTTGACAGAAGTGAAACCTGTTTCTGGTTTCCTACTGTCAAAATGGGGGAAGGAGGCTAGCTCCTCTACAAATTAAGGCTAGGTAATATGTATGTTATTCTCTCTTTTTCTCAATTTTCTTTTTAGCCTGTCTAAGCTGTCTGTGAAATAGCAATGAGACATTTAATTGACTATTTAGTAATACTGTTTTAAACATTGTTGGCATTATTATAATGAATAAATGTATATGTTATGTTACTGCCCATCCTGTTTGATGAAATTATGACAGGATCAGTAGTCTAGATTGTTGTTCCCTTATTTTGATCTTTAAGGGGAACTAGATGTAGGTAGTATTTGTTCTAAAAGTCTTAGGTGATAACACCATTATTGTATGTTATTCTCATGCTATATAGTTTTGCAAGGGCATTGCTAGTTTTTTATCAGCCAGTCTGTGTAAATAAACTGACAGTCCTTATTAGAGCTGATGTTGCATAGTTTGGATCATGAATGCAGGAAATATGCCCATGTGATCCTTAGCAAAAATGTTTTGAAGGAAATGTTGTGGTATAGGTAAGAAACCTGGTTAAATTAGCAGTTTTAGATTTTCCTGTTGCTCCTATAACATAAGAGCATGGTCCTAAGCGTACAATGTAGGTGCTTTCATTAAGAAGAATCATTTTAGAAGTGTCTGCAGTCCTATACAAGTAATGTAAAGTTTATGAGCAAAAGTGTAGAACATTTCCTTTTTTTTAGGGTTTTCAGCTTAGTACACAGGAATACACCAATGCAAGGATTTAGGGTATGTCTGTGTTGTTTTTCTCTTTTTCTCTGAGTTTAGTAAATGAATACAGACTTCCTTGGCTGCTTGGAATTAGGTGATGTATTACTCTTGTCAGTTTACCAAAGAGTTCCTTTTATACTTGCCAATAGGTCCAGGTTTTTTTTACTCTCTCATAGATAGATGAAAGTGGTTCTTGGGTGCCTTGTTAATATATGGGCGTCCCAAGACTAGGAAATATTCTGAGACTATCCTCTCTGTTGATAGACTGTTTCTGTGCCTTGTCTAAAGACCTTTTGTTCTGTCCACCAATAGATATTTGCTGACTTACAACCATTGCCAGAGGGGCCCACACATCAGATTCAGCTGGGCGAATCAGCACCGTCCAGCTTGAAGCCAAAGTGAAGGTAACCAGCACAGGCATTGCTGGCAACTAGGACCTCAGTGAAGGTGGAAGTCCTGTAATGAAGTGTGTACCCCTGCCACTGTCTTGGGCGAAAGACGGGGTCACAAATCAGAAAGGAGAAATTATGGATCAAGTATTTGATGCCCAGCTGAGAGTCACAGACCGACCAGAATGGCGAGGAGGCTTTACTTGAGGTGACCCCTTTTGAAACAAGGGTTGCTTCAGAGATCCTAGTATCAGGCCTCTGAATTCTGGTCCCAAAGTGAATGCAAGTTTCCTCCTTTGTTTGTTGGTCAAGAGATACCTGAGCACACTAGATGCAATGTGTGGCCCCAACGAATGAGCAGTGTGCCAGCAGAGCAATACAGGAGTTAGGGAAGGACTTGAGCTCAGGGAACAGGTGCTGTGTCTCTGGTGCCTGTTAGATTGAAGTGAAGAAAACTGGTTCACTGCCTGAGACACTGGACAGGATCGCTAAGAGCTCTTGACCTGGTGGGTGACTGCCCTATCCTGAAAGAAGAGACGTTTCCCTTGAAACTAGGCTGTGATTCTTGAGTAGCGAGTTGTGCAGCTCCACCGTGGAAACAACAAGAGCCTGCCTGTGAGGCTCAAACGGACACCGGGAGAAGACTCCACTCTGGTTGGTTGTACAGCGGCTTCAATTTCTCCAAGGACTTCTTCTTTTTCTTGTTAATAATGTACCCCTTTGGATGTCACGTTTTTGAGGAGGAGCAGCCCTTTGCAGCTCTTCATTCTAATTCCTATGGCCCTGTGTGGTCCACCTGGTCCCAAATATAATTGATGTTCTAGCCCTCATAAAGGGAACACTGTAAAAGTTTACTAAAAATGTTTTTATTAGATATGTCCTGTTAGCTATTCTGAAACTGAAATGATTAGTCACTGAAATGCATAGGAGCCCTGAAAATGTTTACTAGATGATTTTAGGATTTGCTTTTGCTTAGGACTAGGAAAAATGATAATTCTGTTTGTAATAGTGGTCATTACTCTCTCCTGCAATCTGAATGTTAATTATGACCCGATGCTTTGTTCCCTTTGTTTTCGTGCTTATACCTCATATATACCCGCTTAATGAAATGTTTAGAATGGAAAATGCCCACCTAGCAATGAATTAGGATATTGATAAAATTTATGAAAATGAATGTGCAAATATTTTCTGTGTTCCTACTGGATCATAGGAATGTCTTTAGCTCATGCTAAAAGGACCATCTGTTAAAGATTGGAAGGATTTTTTAGCATGAGCTGAAAGCCATTTTGTATTTTGACAGCCATTTTAGGTAGCCATGTGCTCGCCATGTGCTGTTTCCCTCTTCAGAGCCTTGCATGTGCTCAGAGAGGCCTAGCTAGTAGAATGCACCTGCTCCTCTAGTATAATTGTCAGGCTATTTTTGCTGCTGTATGGAGAAGTAACTCTCCTCCCACTTTGTTGAGCAAGCAGATCTTGTATGCCCATATTAAACATTTTGCATGCTTACATGTGCCAGGACTGCCCCTTGCTCTTATGCTGACTATGTAACCCAAAGCATATTTAAAGCCTCTGTTTTCTGTACTCCTTAGACTGCCTCATTCAGTTGCTAAGACTTCTGTGTGACGTAGTCTCCCTCATCTGAGGTGAATAAATGCATTCTTTTTATATTTCAGCTTCTGTGCCAATTTCCTCTTTGTTGGTTTAAAAGGACCAGGTATCAGTGAGTCCCCTGACAAGGTTTCTATGTTCTTCAGGCGGGTGGAGAGGCCTTTCCCGGCAGAGCGCCCTCGCTGGATCAGACTGACCGACCGGTGCCCATCGGCGCTGGCTGTGGTGAGTGGGGCGGCGGCACGGCCGAGGTCCGTGTCACGGAGGCGGGTACGGGCCTTGGTGTGGGCTGCCTCCCGCGTGCTGCGGCCGGCGCGGGTCTGGTCTGTGGGTGAGCGCACCGGGAACACTGCTTCCTTCGCTTCCTGCGCTTTAAGTGTGGATAGGTGTGTCTCTGCGGCCCCAATAACAGCGTCGATACGACGATCTTGGGGAAAGGATATTTCGGAGCCTACCGATGCTAGATATAGCGGCGCTTTGACTAGACATTGAAACGGTGGGGCCGCTGCTACGTTAATCTTGCCTGACACATTGTCATAACTGGGCTCCCTTACGACTATATGACTGTGGAACTCGCAGTAGCGCTATTTGGAACACATTATTCTTTGTGAGACATTTGCCCCCGAGGCACTGTTTTTAGGTGGAGTATAACGCTGCTATCTGTGGGAAGGGAACCTGTTGCACTGAAAGCCTTTTGTACCATCCCGGGGCCTGTCTGAAATCGGGAGAGGTCTTTTGCGGGACTACACTAAGACCACCTGGAGAGGAATTTAATTCTTGTGATCTGTTGCCCAGTATACTTGGCCTGGGGTTTGACTATCTGGGGTGCGGCCCCCACTGATTGAACGCCTGCTTCTGTCACCTGACCTATTGGGAGGGCCTGCTTGGAGGGGGTTTCCATAACCAAAGGTATTACTGGCGGGAAACTGTATTAATTCATCACTAAGTCCTGTTTGGGGCCTGCGACGGCAGAGAGCTACTGGTCCAGATACCCCGCAGCACTGGTTTACAGCTCTACCAGTACACTACACTTGCGGCACTCCCTATACAACATTGGGAGGATAGATAAGTCACAACCGTGCCTCAATTTTGAATCGCGCAAGGCCCTCAAGACCACACAAAAAGCGGCGTCAGACTTTGAGGCAGATGCACAAGTGGATGGCCCCCCCCACGCTGGAAAACACATGCAACGCACACTGCAGTCCATTGAGGGCACGATGGCTGCAGTGAATCATTGACTAGATCATATTTCATCGCAATAGGAGAAAGAAACGGCACGTGTGGGGGAGGTGGAGCAGAGGGTGTCAGCTGCTGAGGATGGCCTGTGCACAGTCATAGATTAAACCCTCAATATGGAAAAGGTCCTAGCTCTAATTCAATCAAAAAATGAGGATTTGGAGGCGCGCTCTCGGCGTAAGAATCTATGGATTACTGGTGCGCCAGAATCGACCAAATGTTGGCAAAATGGAGACCTATGTTGAGCGCTTGGTCTCAGAAATTTTTGGTATCTAGCAGTTGTCCAACATGTTCATTGTAGAGCGAGCTCACCGCTCTCTAGCTGCCAGGCCGGTTCCACCCTCGCCCCCCTCGGCCAATAATAGCCAGGGTTTTAAATTATAGAGACAAGGACACTATACTACGCCTAGCTAGAGAGAAGGGTACTATTGTTCACCAGGGCAACACAATAGCCTTCTTCCCTGACTTCACGGTCGCAGTGCAGGCGGCTTGGAGAGAGTTTAACAATGTGAAACAGTTTCTGAGATCTGAGGGGGTACCATATGCCATGTTATACCCGGCCCGGCTCAGGGTTGGCACTGTTGATGATAGTAAAATGTTCTCCTCACCAAAGGCTGCTATGAAACACGCCAAGCACCTGAAACGTAGGAAGAGAGACTCCACGGCTGTGCCTGATGAAGAAGAGTAGTGAGGCAGTTGGCTGACTGGCAAGAATGTCATGCTATCCATGTTCTCTGCCTTCTAGTAAAGATGTTATGTTCTTTATCTGTGTTTGGTTCGAGATATAATGCCAGCCTCCGAATATGGCTAACTCCTATATGTCGAGGTTGTAGTTCTCTTATCTGTTGATATTTTTTTTTCAGCGCCAATGGACAAAAATGGAACATTCTGTAGCCTAATAGCAAAAAGGCTGTGACCCCATGGCAGGGTCTGTGACTGTCGTGCTGTGAAGACTTAGTCATTTTATTAATGTGGGCTGTTGGTAAGGACACATAATGCCTAAGTTGTTACGATGTTGACATGTCAGCTGCTTATCCTGAGGAATACAACTGTCTGTTGGTACCAGGGTACAACTTCTGGGTTGCATAGGCCCTACAGGTTTGGTGGATCGGTGATACACTTAGAGATATACGTCATGTGGGTTCGGGGTGAAGGTTTCTACTCCTATTTTGGGCCCGTAAGTTATCGCTATGACAATACACTGGGCTGGGCTGGTTATCCTTACGTCATGTTAGGCACTGTATTACAGATGTGTATGTGATTTTTGGTTTTGTGATGCATTGCTGTATTATGAACGCTCGGTCACCTCCCACTATGTGAGAAGGTATTAGCTCTACGCCCCCTACTTATGGGTATACCCCAAGTTAGTTTTGCTATGCAAGAGTGGAGGGAGGTGTGTGGTTGGGTGTTGGGATAGCTTTGGCATGGTTGGGGTGCTGAGGGGGGATGGGGTTTTTGGGTTGGGGGGACTGGGGATGTGGGAGTGGGGTGGCGGCAGGGGGGTTGGGGATGTTCCTGGTGAAGTTGTGGTTCCGGGGCAGGAAGGGGGGCCTTGTTCTGACATTGTTTTTCTTGTGCAGCTGTTTGAAATGTGTTAGTAGTCTACTGTCTCGAAACTCTGGTAGAGAGAACTTTGATCAATGCATGGTGAGTTACTTCAGAATGATGAAGGATGGAGGGGGCTGGTAAACTCACTTGGATAACTTGGACTATCAGGGGGTTAAATAACCCCAAAAAAACTAGACAGGTGCTGTCACATTTAGATCGACACAATGTCCAAGTTGCTCTCCAGCCGGAGACTCACCTTACTGAACACAATGCATCCTCTGTAGCCAAAAAATGGACTGGTGTCCTTCTTGCGTCTTCATACTCAACATATGCGAGGGAAGTGATGATGTCAATTAAAAGAAATATCCCATTTGTTAGCACGCACAAGGAGATTGGTAAGGATGGCGGGTATTTTATACTGCAGGGGAGGTTATGTGGCACCTTGATCACAGTGGTAAATGTCTATGGCCCTAGCATAGATGACCCGGAGTTCTATAAAATGCTGTGGAACAAATTTTACAAATTACCGGCGTCTGCTATCCTCTGTGGGGGAGACTTTAATGTAGAACTGGATCACGAAATGGATCGACACTCGGCAGTCAGTGCTGGTGTTAAAAAGGCAGCACAGGCAGTGCGGGATGGTATGTGTGATTTGGGACTTACTGATATATGGAGGTTGCGACATCCGGGGTTACGGGAGGGAACATGCTACTCATACACACATAACACATGGTCCCGATTAGATTTTTGTTTGGCGACGCATGATGTCAATGCTTGGGTATCGCGAGTGTTGCATCTACCCCGCACGCTATGGGACCATGCGCCTGTTCTACTTGACATACAACTGCCTGCTTTTGCTCCGACTCCGTTTAAATGGAAGCTGCAGCCATCGGCCTTATTAGATACAGTGTTTAAGGAAAGAATAAAAGAGGCTATTGGAAATTATTTTGTTGACAATATCGGGTCGGTGCAAAGTATGGGCACCATCTGGGAAGCGTTTAAAGTGACTATCCGGGGGGTTGCATAGTATTACAGGCAGGGGTGCTGAAGTCTTTGCACACCTCCATGAGGAAGGTGGAGCGTGAATTCGAGAGGCTGGAGCGACAATATGAGGAGGTGCCAGATGCGGCTACTCTGGCCGCAATAAGATCACGTGTGACTGAATACAATGATCTGGCAGATCAAGAAGTACGACATCTAGCACAGCGATGTAAGGCCCGATATTATGGCGAGGGCAGTAGGCCGGGGCGTGCATTGGCCAAAAGAATTGCAGAACTGTGGGCTAAGTATTGCAATGCACAGGGAATTACGGAGGGGGAGGTATCAGTATCGGACACTGCCAGTATACTGAAACAATTAGTTCATCACTATAAGGAGATGTATGGGAGTAGGCGGACGGCTAGTGAGGAAGAAATAGCACAGTATTTAGATGATGTGGCCCTGGTTTGGCTGTCTAAAGGTCAGCAAGACTTTCTGAAGCACTCATTGACTGCCGAGGAAATTAAGGATGCTCTTTCTGCCTTGCCTAATGGGAAGGCGGCGGGTACTGATGGGCTCCCATCTGAATTTTATAAGGAGTATGCAGACGAGTTACTCCCTCACTTAACGGGCATGTATGCGGAGGTGTTTGAGCAGCAGCGACTGCCTGACTCACTCTGAGAAGCATTGATTGTTGCATTGCTGAATCCGGGCAAGCCACTGGATAGGTGCGAGTCATATAGGCCGTTATCGCTTATGAACACTGATGTAAAAATACTTGCGAATGTTTTGGCAACGCGGCTTCGGTTGCTACTCAATGTCATGGTACTTCCGGATCAATCAGGATTTATCCCCACGCGTTCCACGGCACATAATCTGAGAGCATTATTTGCGGTCATGCAACTTTTAAAACCAGAACTGCCAGCGGATGCGGTTCTTCTTGACGCCGCAAAGGCGTTCGATTCGATTGCGTGGCCCTACATGTTTGCTGTGCTACATAGAATGGGGGTACCATTTTTCTTCACCAGTAGGATTAAATTGCTGTATACTGATCCGGTAGCTTGGGTGCGTGTTAATGGGCATGTCTCGGAGGCGTTCCCGATCAAGCGTGGTACCAGACAGGGCTGTCCGCTGTCGCCCTTTATATTTGCGTTTGTGCTGGAGCCGCTCGCATGTATGCTGCGTCAAAGGCATGCCAGCTCTGCACTGAGATTTTATCAAAGACCACTGGCAGTGTCCATGTATGCTGACAACATGGTCCTGTATGTGAGGGAAGCAGTAAAATATTTAGAGCAGGTTATCCGAGAATATATTTGTTTTAAATGGTACTCGGGATTAGCAATTAATTGGAGTGAATCTATAGTATTTTCTCTCACAAAGTGTACTATGCCCTTCGGGTTGAATTATCCTTTGGAGTGGGCTTCAGATCCTGTCCGGTATCTCAGTATATGGATGCATCAGGATCCGCAAGAAGTTATCAGGGCTAATTATGGTGTGGCGATCTCAAAGCTCGAAGATCAGGTGGCTCGGTGGATTCGTCTACCGCTGACTTTTGTAGACAGGGTTGCTCTAATCAAAATGGTGGTGCTCCCAAAATTCTTATATTTATTTGTCAACGTACCGATTCCTTTAACACAGCATTTTTTTAGCACACTGCGCTCATTGTTAATCACACTCGCATGGGGGGGCAAGAAACCTCGAGTTGGTTGGGAGACTCTGACAAAATCATATGCGATGGGTGGATTCTCGGTACCGGACATGCACTTATATTATTTATGTGCTCAGGCACAATTTGCATATTATTGGCAAAATGCTCCGCCGTTCACGCCGCATGTGGCGGTTGAAGCTGGTGCGGTACACCCCTTGCCCCTGAAGGCGATGATTGTAAATTCGTATTCAGTGCTCGAGTGAGGTGAAGTGGACACGGTAAAGTGTACGGCTCGGGCTTGGGAGGAGCTGGGAAAGCGGGCACGACCTCTGCCGCTGTATGCACCGGCATTGCCTCTATTGCACCATTCTGCGATTTCTGTGACCGGGGAAGTTGGAGCTCTTAAGGTTCTACATGCCGCTGGGGTGACTGTCATGGGTGAAGCTTTTGCTGGTGGGACATTTCTTTCGGTGAAGGAGTTTTTGAAGGAGGGGACGAATGAGGCTATGGCCACGTTCATATACACTAGGCTCCGATCTGCACTACGTAGTTTGTACCCCGGCTTCCCTGAAGAGCCTCCAACATTGGGAGCTTTGCAGCTGCTATATACAGCACAGAGTAAGACTAAACTGATCTTGCGACTCTGTTATGCCTCGCAACTAGATGAGGGTGCGGCGCAGAACAGCTCAATGGCCAAATGGGATAAATGTCTATTACAGCCACTAACGGATGAGGAATGGGAAGAGAGCTGTCGAATGACGGAGAGCTTCGCAGTCAATGGTAATTTGAAACTTATTCACTATAAATATATTCATCAAATGTACTATACCCCTTCTCAATTACATAAGTATGGGCTGCGGGAGTCACATTGTTGTAGGAGATGCGTAGCGGACAATGCTGATTTTATACACTTGGCGTGGGGCTGCCGGAGAATATCTGCATTTTGAGCCGAAGTAACAGCAGCACTGACGAATATGGCGGGTGTTCAAATTGCATGGGATGTGAAATTATGTTTATTGGGTATTGCATCTCAGGTTCTGGCTAGTGTCCGTAAGTTGGTGGCCTTATCTCTACAACTGGCAAAGCACAGGGTTGCTATCTGTTGAGATGGACGGCCAGCACCCAAACTCAAACAATGGCTACAAGACATTGCATATTGTCATGACCAGCTCACTTTTTATGCAGAAGAATTGCCAAGGGCGTCCAGACCCTGTGATGTATGGGTCCGTACACTATATATATGCTTGCAGACTCCGTGGACGAATGAGCACATATTGCATATATAGACCACTACGAACGTAATGCCTTAACCTCCTGATTAATGTATTTCCATCCATTTGTTTTATAACTGATCAAAGTATGGTCACATGTTATTTATCTGATGTACTGTATGGGAAGTGGATTGTGGACACGGAGGACAGCTGTACTGTGTTTATGTTTACAAAATGATAAATAAAATTTAAAAAAGAAGACTTCAGGATAATTTTGAACCCAATCGTTCTCAACAGATAAATTAGTAATGACAGAATGTACAGGTGAAACATTAGGAAGATTGGCATAATACTGTCTAGCCTCCCATCTACATAAAACCATATCAGTATGATTGGGATAAAGGATGATTCCAAGTTCACCTTGTTCATGCCATCCTAATAAGTTGGCACCTTCTTTCACTATATATACAGTGCATTGTGTACAATCACCCTTGAATTCGAGCTCACCTCTGAATTTGCCTAAAACTTCCACTCTTTTACCCCCATAAGCAAACATTTTTATAGATGATTGTGCAATCGAAATTTCACCTAAGCTCTCAAAGTCTTTGACATTAATCAGGGTAAAAGGAGAACCTGAATCAGCAAGAAACTTAGTGTTAATGTTATTCAAACTTATGGTGCACACAAGAGATTTTCTTCTTTGAGACTCTTCAATAGAAGTAATTTCTACTACACCCTCGGATTCCATAGGAGAAGCAGATGACATTAACAATTCATAACAAGTATTATCTTCTTCATACTCCACACTGTGATCCACAATGGCTTTCACAGTACGTGACGGTCCCTTCTGTACAACAGTTGCTTTGCACATGCGTGCTAGATGTCCTTTTTTTCCCCACACTTGAAGCAGGTCTGATTTATGGCGAAACAAAACTTGAAATTACCCAAATTTGATCTGCTGCCACAACAATAACATGATAGTTCTTGTCCTTCATTTCTTGTTTTAGAGAAATTGGACGCAGATGGGGTAAGAGAAACAATCATGTTGGCAGCTTTGATTGATTTTACAGAAGGTTTTGTACTGACCAAATTAACTTTAGTAGATGAAGTAGATGATGTAGATGCACTTAACTCTTTCATGCAAAATTGAGAATGTTCAACGCTTTTAGCTAAAATAAGAGCAGACTCTAAATCTGGATCATCAATGGATAAGAGTTTTTCCTGGACCTTCTTATCACAAGTGCGTTCAATTAATTGATCACAAATAATTTCATCTCGAAATTTTCTGTAGTTGCAATTAACAGCTAAAATTCTCAAAGCAGCAACAAAATCATCAATAGATTCACCAGGCATTGGTGCACGTTGTAAAAATGTATGCCATTCTAAAACAATGTTCCGCTTTGGATTGAACCTTTTATCCAGGGTTTTTATAACTGAAGCATAATCATCAATGACTTTTGAATCTCCATCATCACCTGCACTGACACATGTTCTCACCTCTTCAAGAGGTAACGTTTGCAAAATGGATCTCCCTTCAGCGCCCAAATTGTAAACAAGTAAAGCTTTTTTCTTTTTAGAAGTAAAAGTATCGCCATCAATTGCTTCAAGATAAGCCTCGAATGGATCCTTCCACTGTTTCCACAGCATGGGCGGAGTGCCAGGTGACTGCAAAAAGGGAAGTGGTGCTTCTACTCTATCCATTTGATGACTTTGCATGGGTGAGTTGCTGCCCCAATAATCAAACCAAAATGGATTAAAAATCACAAGGTATCCCTTTTTTTAATTTTTTTATTTTACTTACAACTGCTATGTGCATATGAAGAAATTTAAATAAAATGCAGAGTTGAAACTGATTTAAATTCCTGGAGTGAGTACTATACATATGCACTTATGTTTTTTCTTTTACTAAATGACTCAGAGGAACTGATTGCTGAACAAGGCACACACCTTTTGCTGTTACTGAAGCATGTACTTCTACTCAATTGACACAGTAGTTGAATAATGATGTATTCAATTAGTGTTAAATCTTGTACATGGATTCAACATTTGTTTTTCATAGTATTTGAATTGAATAGAGAAAATCTGGCTTTCTTTTATTTGCAAATGATCCACCGCGCTAGGCTAGGCAGGCACAGAGCAGGGTATTTAGCTTTCTACAGAGTTAATTGCTCCTTCGCGCTCAGGGTACACGTGCGCACAGGAGACAATTTTGTTTTATCGCGCTCTGAATTCACGCGCGCCCCAGGAGACAGCTGCGTTCTATCGCACTCTGACTTCACAGGCGCACAGGAGACAGCTTGTATGGTTGCTATGGTGAAGCGTCACTGTATGTGCACGCAACTGCAGGGAAAAGCTTGCGCACAACAGCTCGACAAAAACAAGGGGGAGCAGTGAACTTGAAAATACCCTCACCGATGAGAGTCACAATCACCGTCACCGTCCACTGACAACACCTCGTGAACACATTAGAGTTGGTTTGGGAGCTTCAGAGCAGAACAACTAAATTTCCTTGGTTGCCTCGAAGTGGAGAATTCGTTACAACCACGACGTCCAGCAACATCAGTTTGGAAGACTGACACCAGACCAGACCGTCGCCAGTGAAAGGAAGACGACACAGGGTAAGCTGAGGAGCTTCCTTTATTTCGGTCTAGTGAACAGGCATCCCGGCAGCAACTGCCGTCAAAGTACATTCCGATTCCAACCCTGGAATCCAAGTAGGTATGTCACGTGAATGCCCTTGTGGCAATCCCTTCAAGATGAGTCCCAACACAAACCAATAAATCATGGGCAAAGGAAAAACAGCAGCTGGATGGACTGGGCGCAACAATGCTGCAACTATTGATACGTTTCTCACCAGGGCCGCCAGTGTTATCTCAAAGGAGATAGCCCTGACTGAAAGGAGGCTCTCCCTGGAGATAGGAAAATCCGCCTCTGCTTAACTTATAACAGATAGCCTTGGAGGAGAAGAAGCTTGTCCCAGGCTGGTATCATCTCCCCGGGCTAATTTATCAGCAGGAAGCCCATATGCTGGGTCGGTCTTGACACTGGCAGAGGATGACTTACCAAGCCCCCCTACCAAGAAGAAGAAAACAGACGGCAAAAGAGCCCTGCAGATCATCCAGACCAAAAAGCCTTCAACGCTTGTCACTTTTGAACCAGAACATTTTATTGACTTACTTTTACCAAGACTGGAGTCCATATTTGTTAGTCTTCTAGCACCAATACTGAAAAAAAACTGGAGGGTCTAGATGAAAGGTTTGATGCTAGTCTTTTGGCTATACCGTATAACCCCATTGCAAATGAGCCTGTGGAGGGCAGGCTCATTGGACCTATTTGGCCCACTATTTCCCATGTGTCTGATAGCGGGACACTGCACATAGTGGGGCCATCAACAGTGATTGGTTGTTCAACCCAATGCGTCCTCTGAATCTCAAAATAATGGGCTCTTAGGACAACGGGTAACTGAAGGGGTAAGGACCTCAAGGGCGACCTGCAAGCCAACTTATGTGGCTAAAGCGGTGCTGGCAGCCCAGGTGGTACCACCTATGGGCATCACTATTACGGGGGCGTTTACCTGACACACCTGGCTTAATTAATCATATAAAGCCTCAAGTTGGCAGCCAGGAGCCAACCGGCTGGTGGGTGTCATGTGCTGCTGTGCCATCGCCCAAGTTTAAGGTAGGCTCTATTCCCCTTCTAACAACAGTGCCACAGAACATTATTAGTAAAGATATTGTGACCCAAACACCTTTCTGAATGATTTATGTTTCAGACTCCAACCTGATAGTGGATAAATTCAGCTTTTCCAATTGGGAACAATTTGCACTAATAATGCATTGTGACTAAACCAAACTATTTGAATTCACATTTTGGAGACCATTATTGGATCCTCACTACATCTTGACTTTTTGTTAAGGCGGCGCACCATATGTTCATCGCTAGTATTTTGGTTATTCAAGAAGTGTTTTCCTTAATTTTTAAAAATAGCTTTTTTGTGCAAGTTCATTAATTGAAGTATCTGCCTTTGTAGAACACACCTGATCACTACCTTTCTATAATTAATTTTATAGGGAGTCCACCCCTCCCTTCATAGTCCTGAGGGAGACATGTGGTTCTGAAAATCCGGACCCTGTTGTTATCCCGATATCGAGGTCCAATACCCGTGTCACAAAACATCAACATACCATGACGAATTTAGTATCGACGAACCGATAATGACTAGGACATCATCCCTATGCATTTGCGTCATGATCGGAGGTTGCCAACACCCCTAAATCATAGTTTCCGTTCCGACCCTTTAAACTCCATTTTGTAAGCAGCATCCATCTTGTGCCTTGCCCTCATGATAAGTCAATTAAAGGTCGAGCTTGATCCAAAAGGACACGTCCACCTTCCCTGACTTCCCCCTGACCTGTCCCAACTGACTCCACTGCCTTCAGCCAGACCTGTTTGGGCAGCTCCTCGCCCAGTGGCCGAATACGATAGCATCAATGCATAACATTCCACAAACCATTCACTACACACAGACCATGCTTTCTGCAAACATGCACCTGTCCACGTTCCTTGTTTATGGCCAGTTTTATGACTAGGAGGTGCCCTTCTCTATTGAGGTTTCATCGATATCTGATGGGAGTTCCGGGCCTAACTGGGTAATCTATCAACGAACTGGACATCTAAAATATGGGCTTGCTTACATGACTTCGCTCTTTGTATTATTGTAGAAATATGTGTATAGCCATATCATAAACTCAAGAATTCTTGCTCGAAGCTATTATTTTTGTATATAAGGAGAAGGCTGGTTCTGTAAAAACGAACAGTCTCCCGAGAACCTACTATCCGTGTGGTGTACTTCTGGGACACGTGTTACTTGGTAGCTACCAATAAAACTTGATCTTTGACTGCGACTAGAAGACTCCGTGTTTCTGTGGTCCGGAACAAGGGAGAACTCAGAGGTCTTCGGGTGTTATCCCCTGGCACCAACGGGTTCCTAAAAACCCGTTACCTCAGTTGGCGCCCAACTCGGGGCGATATCAAGCGGCGACGGTCCAAGCCAGATGTTCGTGAGGAGCTTCGTGTGAAAATTCCAGAGGATGGCCAGCCACTTCAGCGACCCCTGTATGTCGACGTGGTTCCGAAGGTCTTTGCTGCGAGGTTCCCCGCGTCCCGACGGCTACGAAGGACTGCTGCCCTGACTATCGCCTTGTTTTGGACCCAGTGATCCTTGGTAGAGCGAAACAATAGACGAGTCTTCTAGCGACGTCATCGATCTTCAAATACTTCAGTTAAGTATAAGTGGAGCGTCTCCCAGTCCTTAGTTTGTCCTTAGTTTTTGGTATCCTTGAGATACGCTTTGATTTGGTACTTGCAAGCCCCAAAGCCGAAGGACTCGTGTATTCACGAGAAGTATCGTAATAGATCATCCTTTGAAGTTTGAAGCTAGACTAGTGAGCGAAGATGCCTGGTTTTAGCAGACTTGGAAACTTGTTTTGTCTTGGTTGTAGTAAGGACTCCCGATTAGAGGATTCTTGTCCGGTTCCTCCAATTGGAACTCCAACATATGAGCTCTATGTAAAGCACGGCGTAGGTCCTATCGCATATAATGAAGCATGGATAAAATACACCCGCAAGGATGGTGTTTTAAAATGGCCCCAATATGGTAGTTTTGACCTAGAAATATTAGACAACTTAGAGGTCAAATTGTTCAAGAAGAAAGCCCGGCCGGCGATGTTTGACTCTTTTCGCTTATGGCGCAAAGAAGCCAAACAGAAAGAAATAAAATTAGCAAAAAAGAATAAAAGAGGAATGTCAATGGTACAAGCTGCCATTGCATACAGAGATAACGAGGAAGAGCAGGAAAGCGAACAAACACTTAGGAGAAAGAAACTAGCAGTAGATAAATGTTACCCGATGCTACCAAATAAGGGACAAGGTCAAGAGGAAAGATCCGAGAAAGATCCATTAATGTCCCACTTATTAAATTCGCCACCACCCTATGCACAAAATGCCACAGCACCTCCGCAACCTTTAGTTGCACCTCTGGTAGCTGTTATACCGGCTCCTTCACAGCACCCACCAGCTGTTCTTCAGCTGGCTCCTGTTTCTCTGGCGCAGCCTCCTCAAGGCTCACCGATCACATCTACTTCTCCTACTGTTCCTTCTACAACTTCGCCTAGCGCACCTTCTATTTTCTCTGATACTCGTTCTACGAATGTTTCTGTTTCTGCTCTGCGTGACTCCGTTCTGCCACCAGTTCTTCCTCCACTTTCGCCTTCCGTCTGGCATAAAATGGCCAGCATTGTTACTAACTTTCCTTCACCACTTTTTCGGTCGCCTAAAACGACCCCTAATACGGAACGAAGATAATTACGAAGCCAAATGCCTGATTATCAGGAAAGGGAGTCATTGAATAAGTTAGCACGAAATTGGGCTATGGATACAGCGAGATATGATGTAGAGTCTGTCATGAACATCTTCCGTCAATGGGATGAACCAACGCAAAGATACGTCTTTGAGCAGATGTGTGTTTTTCTGTGTGAGGATTTGGAAGATAATGGTCAGAAGAGCAACCAGCAAGAGTTGTGTAGTGTACCATTTAAATTTGGGGAGGGTATGATCGTAGGTCCCGATGTTGAAAAAGCAGTTGAGATATTATTATCACATCAAAGTACGGGTGGTAATTCTGGGTCATCATCTGAATGTGGTACATCTGGTAGGAAAAGAGTGAGACAGTACCCCATGAGAGAGGTTCCTCCGGTTTGGAGGGAAGGCGATGCAAATGCAGTACCGCCAATTCCGCCTCATTTCCAGCGTGCATGTCCCCTGGAAAAGATCCGAAGTTTTAGCACTCAAGCAGACACTACCCGATCCCCGTAAAAACCCGACTGGGTATTATAAGGAGTTGTCGCAAACTGCAAGCTCATGTATAATGAATTTAGCGGATATAAACATGTTGTTTGGGAACGTTGTTCCACATCCTTTATGGAGTAAAATTCGTCATACGGATCATGACCAAGAATTAGGTGACTCGTGGGCGAACATTACAACTACAGATGCTAGACAAGTCGGTGGTTTTAAACCTGAGCCATTAATAGCTGAACTTCCCGGTAGAATTATAGCATACATGAAGACAATAATGCCTGAAGTACGCGTAAACTGGGACAAACTCTCTGCGTGCAAGAAAAAGAAAGATGAGAATGTGTCTGACTTTTTCACGAGATTTGAGGAAACTTTCACCGACCATAGTGGTCAGGATATGGCTACCGAGGGTGGCCAAAGATTGTTCGTAGACAAATTTGTACATAATTTGCTTCCTGAACTGTGTACTAAACTAAAAGATTCGGAAAGTGCTTGGGCTGTCTCTACGTCAGCACAGATTTTAGCAACGGCCCAGTACTATGAAAATAGGCGCAAAGACGAGCTAGATAAGGCAGACAAAAAAACGAAAGATTTGAAAACTAAAGTTCTTCTCCAGCAGGCCTATCCGCCTCGTATGGCTAGTCAGCCCAATTATCAGCAACAACAGCAGTATTCGAGAAACACGCAAGGAAACGAATTTTCCCATCAGCGTGTTCCGTATGGCCCGCATCAATGTGCGTATTGCAAGGAAGAGGGTCACTTCAAAAGTAATTGTCCGGCTCTTGCGCGACGCTTGAACGGTGTTTCAGGTGTAAGGGGAAGAGGTGTTCAACATGCCCCTAGAGGTAGGGGCCGTGGAAATTTCTCCCAGAACACAGCTTCTTTTCCGCCTCAGAATTCCATGAATAGCTTTGACCAACAGAATAATGCATTGTCTAGGTCAGCTCAGTATAATGATGACGACTATTACACCGAACACGAAACTGAGGGTAACGATTGCTAGGACAGCCATGGACAAAGAGAGGGAGTCGTTTCAGTTCCAGTAGATCAGAATGGACCTTATGTCGAGGTAATTGCCTCAGGAGTGTCAGAGCCATTTCTGCTGGATACTGGTGCTACAAAAAGTTCTATTATGCACTCGAAACTTCCTGGCGCACCTTTGTCTGCCGAAATGAATGTCTCAGTAGGTTTCTCTGGCGCCCCTGTTAGAAATCCGATCTCTAGTCCTATTTTACTTTCTGTTGGCCCATGCGAGTTGGAAGCACCCCTCATTCTTACGACAGGTTGCGGTGAAAATTTGTTAGGTTTGGACTTGCTAAAAAGGTTATATGCGACTTTATACTGTTCCCCCTTGGGAGTACAACTTACTTTAGGTAAGAAAGTCATTTCTCCAATGTATTTGTCAAAGGAAAATATTCCAACTGAATTGTCATCACTCCCTGATATACTTTGGGCTAATGGTTCTAATGATGTCGGTCGTTTGGAGATAGCACCGTATGTCATAACTTTGAAAGCCAACGTTAGGTTGCCACGTATTCCCCAATACAAAATATCTAGCGAATGCGAAAAGGCGTTGTTAACGATCGTTTATGATCTGATCGATAAAGATGTTATCGAAGAAACAACAGGTAACGTTTGTAACAGTCCAGTTTTGCCAGTCTTAAAACGTACTGATCTTTCACAGCCCCCTGTGTATAGGTTTGTGATTGACCTCAGAGAAGTAAATAAGGTAGTTATCCCACAGTTTCCAGTTGTCCCCGACATTACTGCTTTATTGACAATGGTTCCAGCTTCAGCAGCTTGGTTCTCGGTGATTGATCTGAAGAACGCTTTCTTCAGCATCCCGATTGCTGAAGAGAGTAGAGACCTTTTCGGCTTCAATTTAGGAGGACGAAGCTTCCGCTTCAAGTGCGCTCCTCAAGGCTACTGCGAAAGCCCATCAATATTCAGTCAGGCTCTGAAAACACAACTAGACACAATTGTGCTGCCAGATGGGTCAACTTTGATTCAGTACGTAGACGATCTGCTGATCGCTGCAGACACTGAAGAAATTTGCAAACAAGCTACGTTGTCATTATTGCATCATTTATGTGACATGAAGCACAAAGTCTCTCTTTCTAAACTACAATTTTGTCGACAAGAAGTAACCTACTTAAGTCACATCTTATCGAAGGAGGAAAGGAGACTGACACCAGAAAGAATACAGGCAATCGCAGAACTAAGTGCCCCAAGGACACAGAGAGAGGTTCGAGCCTTCTTGGGCATTACATCGTACTGTAGACAATGGATACCGAATTTCTCACTACTAGCCAAACCCTTGCTGGCACTACTCTGTAAAGACACGCCTAATCCTATGCCCTGGTCTGAAGATTGTCAGACGAGTTTCCACGAGTTGCGTGATGCATTATGTTCGGCTCCTGTGTTGGGAAACCCCAACTACAGTAAGCCTTTTACATTATATGTCCACGAAAAGGAAGGTTGTGCATTATCAGTCTTAACGCAATACTTTGGGGACAAATAGCGCCCATGCGCATATTTTTCGGCAACTCTAGATCCTGTGGCTAAAGCCCTTCCAAGTTGTCTGAGAGCAACCGCCGCAGCAGCTGTCTGCATTCGACAGTCTGCTGGATTAGTCATGAATAATACTCTGATCGTTATGGTTCCGCATGCAGTAGACATTTTGCTAAATAGGACAAAGACACAACACCTCACTAGCGCTCGACTATCCAGTTACGAACTTACACTACTAGCAAGTCACATCCACATAAAGAGGTGTGATACACTCAACCCCGCTACGCTACTTCCCATCCCGACAGAAACAGACACAGACAAAATTGATAACCATGACTGCTGCTTTAGGACAGAAGAAGAGACAAAAGGGAGAGTAGACTTACAGGACACTCCCCTTCCCGAATGCAATGATACTTTATGGGTTGATGGTTCATGCTTCAAGTTGCCGAATGGTGATACGACTACAGCATATGCCGTAACGACATTACACACCATTATAGAGACCGTGCGTATTTCCCACAATTCTGCACAAGCCGCAGAACTTATTGCACTCACCAGAGCATGTGTGTTGGCGAAAGGAAAGCGAGTGAATGTGTACACTGACAGCCAATACGCCTTTGGTGTGGCTCACAGTTTTGGGAGGTTGTGGCGTGAACGTGGGTTCTTTACGTCACATGGTGCAAAGATACAACATGGTCAGCTAGTTAATGAGCTCCTTGAGTCACTGACCTTACCGCTACAAGTTGCCATCATAAAATGCAGTGCACACAAAAAGATTCAGGATGATGTTGGCCGCGGGAATGCATTTGCAGACGAGGTTGCGAAAGAAACTGCAAGGAACACAATGAGTCGATTGTATGTTGTGGGTCCCGCTAGATGGATTACTGATGTGGGAATGTGTGAGGACACCATTGACAGCATGAAATCGATACAAGCCGAGGCCACTGAGAACGAGGTGAATGAATGGAGAGAAAATACAGGCAGATTAGATACGAATGGTTGTTGGGTCGAACTATCAGAACACCAGCGATGGCTATTGCCTAATGCATACGTACTTGCAGTAGTAACGATGGCTCACGGAATTGCGCACATCAGTTCGAAAGGAATATGTAAACTATTTGCCCCAGTATGGCAGAATAGTAATATCCCAAAATATGCAGAGAATGTGGTCAGAAACTGTATGGTGTGTTTGAAGTACAATCCCGGTAGGGAAACCCCAACTCCAGCTGGTCATTTTGCGCCTCCAACTTATCCGTTCGAGGTTTTGCAGCTCGATTTCATCCACATGGAGAGGTGCAACAATCTGAAGTATGTGCTCGTCGTTGTTTGCGCCTTCTCCAGGTGGGTGGAAGCATACCCCCTTAAGGACAATACCGCCTTGTCAACTGCCAAAGCCCTTGTCAAAGAGTTCTTCCCGAGGTTTGGTATGCCTAGAATTGTCTGGAGTGATAACGGAAGTGAATTCGTAGGATGCGTGATGAAGAGAGTGTGTGAGTGTCTAGGCATACACCAAAAATTCCACGCTGCAAATCACCCCCAATCAGCTGGATTAGTAGAGTGCTACAATGGCACTTTAAAACTCAAACTAGCCAAGATCCAAGCCAGTACAGGTCTTAAATGGCCCGACGCCTTGCCTCTAGCACTCTTGTCAACCAGAATGACTGTGCATTCCAGATTAGGACTTAGCCCCCACGAGATAGTGTTTTGCCGCCCAGCCAACGTCTGGGGCGTGCCAAGACCAAAGAAACTCAGTGAAATAGAACACCCTGTACTGCTTGACTATTTGTGCGAATTGACAACTAAATTACGTGTTTTACACCAACAGGTTCACAGTTCCTCTCCGCCAGCCTCTGACGATCCAGGCCACCTCATCGAACCTGGCACGTGGGTCCTGGTGCGGAATTTCCAGCGCACCAACAACGGACAGCCGAGGTGGACCGGACCACACCTGGTGCTTCTTTCAACGAGATCAGCTGTTCGGGTGGAAGGCAAAAAGAACTGGGTACATGGGACCCATTGTAAACGGGTCCCTCTACCCCTTCCATACGACCGGTGGGTCAATAAAGGACTTGCCGACTCCGAGACAGAATCCGTACCTCGCTTCATCCCTTTCAGCGATGCACGTTTGAAAGAAACTAGTACCGAAAAGGAGAGTGATCATATTTTACAAGGACTTGTGTCACCGTCTATGCCATTGGACACTACCGAACCTGAGACATTGTTTGAAGACCACACCGTACCTGGGAAACGACGGTACAACCTAAGGTCTAGACAAAGAGACTAATAAAGATGCAAACTAATGTGAATTTCTTTTTCCCTAAGAACTATTTTTGATTTTTCAGCTCTCTCGTCCCAGGAAACTTGCTCATTTTTTGATTTTTGAACCGCCATCCGGTTCTGCTGCTAGGGTCGCGGTTGAAGTCTGGGGAGTGCAACTGGGGAAGTTTTAGGTCCACGGTTCTGGTTGGCCCACGGGAGTTACCCCGGACTGAACAGAGCGCGCTCCCTGGCAGAATCAATCTACCACCGCGGGCAGCAACTAGAGGATGGAGTTTCCTAGGGTAGAGAGACCTATCAGACTCACGAACTTTGAAAAACAGTTATGCACGATAATGTCCAAAAGAAGATTCCTGATAATATGTGTTTTAATGTCATGTAGCATAGTTGTGTTTTTGACTGGTTATACACTATTCGTATTTAAAGTTACCTTTTTGAATGACACCCAGCCACCACCTCCTCCTACTATTTCTCCACACTACTTTCACCCTCTACCTGAACACGAGTCTGCCCGAAGACTCAAATTTGTAAACAACTCCTTCATTCAACTTCTACACCAACACCAGTCCATAATGAACACCTCGAACTGTTGGATATGCGGACTCATGCCACACACAACCGATAAGGGGATCCCATACTTCATTCTGCCATTCAGTTACTATGGCTCTCTGTGGGCTTTCCAGACCATGTTCCTATTCGCCCTAGAACCATACCCGACCCGTTCCACTGAGAGCGATTCCAGTAACAAGGCACTAATTGCAGGGATAAGAAATATGAGTAGGGATATCGACACATATCTGACAATCCCCAAAGATGAACTCGGTCCCTACACCCGTTGGAACGTGACCAAACATGGGGTTTACCTGATCAAGAGCCAGGCAGCAAAGAAATCCCGCCCAGTTTGGGTAGTGCCCCACCGAGGTCATTTATGTTTACAGGGTATTGGTAGGGATCCCACGGCACAGTTAGGAAAGAGCATTTGCACAGAAACATATGTGTTCGCTTCCCGAACTTCCCCTATACTCCTAGCAGCCAAAGGCACGTATTTCGTCTGCCACGACCAAGCCTACACGTGGTTGCCCCCTGACTTCTCAGCTACATGTTTCATCTCATTTCTGCTGCCTCCCACCTACACGGCCAGAGCAGATTACCATCGGACAAGGACAGCTAGGGGTGTCGTGAGTTAAGACGACACCGCGGGTCAGGAATTCGCTGACTTCGCCAAAGGTTTTCTGCCATTTTGGGGTCCTATGGTGAACAGCAGGAATATTCGTCAGTTATCGAGGATAGTTGAATCCGCCGTGATTACAACGGCCGGAGCCCTTGGAAATCTGACAACCGAGCTTCAGTCGGATCGACTTATGACCCTTCAGAACCGAGTTGCCCTAGATATCATACTCGCCGATCGTGGTGGTGTGTGTAGATTTATCCAATCCAGTTGTTGTATATTCATCCCTGATAATGCGCCGACAGTGTACCAGGCCATCTCTAAACTACATGAAATATCTTATTCCCTTCACGTAGAGAAAGGGGATTGGTCCTTGCTGGGGTGGTTCTGGGAACTGATCACCGGCTGGGGATGGAAAACACTGATCTTCATTGGGATGATCTTAGCACTTCTGTTCATGTTCTGCCTATGTGTACAGTGTGCTCCTGCACTATGTGGCCTCTGTGCTACTTCGTGTGTACGGAAGCCTGTGTCAAGGGACGAACGGAGTAACAGAATGATGCTACAGCAGCATCTCCACGAATTTCTCCATACCGATTTTGACTCAGATTAACGTGAGTTATTGCCTTACATAAGGGCAAAAGGAGGGTCTGTGGTTCTGAAAATCCGGACCCTGTTGTTATCCCGATATCGAGGTCCAATACCCGTGTCACAAAACATCAACATACCATGACGAATTTAGTATCGACGAACCGATAATGACTAGGACATCATCCCTATGCATTTGCGTCATGATCGGAGGTTGCCAACACCCCTAAATCATAGTTTCCGTTCCGACCCTTTAAACTCCATTTTGTAATCAGCATCCATCTTGTGCCTTGCCCTCATGATAAGTCAATTAAAGGTCGAGCTTGATCCAAAAGGACACGTCCACCTTCCCTGACTTCCCCCTGACCTGTCCCAACTGACTCCACTGCCTTCAGCCAGACCTGTTTGGGCAGCTCCTCGCCCAGTGGCCGAATACGATAGCATCAATGCATAACATTCCACAAACCATTCACTACACACAGACCATGCTTTCTGCAAACATGCACCTGTCCACTTTCCTTGTTTATGGCCAGTTTTATGACTAGGAGGTGCCCTTCTCTATCGAGGTTTCAGCGATATCTGATGGGAGTTCCGGGCCTAACTGGGTAATCTATCAACGAACTGGACATCTAAAATATGGGCTTGCTTACATGACTTCGCTCTTTGTATTATTGTAGAAATATGTGTATAGCCATATCATAAACTCAAGAATTCTTGCTCGAAGCTATTATTTTTGTATATAAGGAGAAGGCTGGTTCTGTAAAAACGAACAGTCTCCCGAGAACCTACTATCCGTGTGGTGTACTTCTGGGACACGTGTTACTTGGTAGCTACCAATAAAACTTGATCTTTGACTGCGACTAGAAGACTCCGTGTTTCTGTGGTCCGGAACAAGGGAGAACTCAGAGGTCTTCCGGTGTTATCCCCTGGCACCAACGGGTTCCTAAAAACCCGTTACCTCAGACACGCAGTGACGCTTACCATTCCACGCTGTGTTAATGGTTGAAACGTCGACAGTTACCCATCACACATGTCTACACAGTTCTCTTGAGCAATAGTCAATCAGTTTTGGGTCTTGCACTCCATTTGTTAAATAACGAGACAGGACAGAAATGTAACAATTCTTTTAATTTTTGTCACATATGTATGTTTTGTATGTAGTGTACTGTCCACTTCACCAGTCACCACATGTCACCTTCTCACAATAATCACCTTTGTATTTTCACAATTTACTTGTATTTGTGACAGTCATTTAATATTCAATACTTCTTGAAATATATAAGAGTAAACCAACTCTCCCTGTGTTTCCTGGGGTATTCTCAATTGAAATCGGTTTTTCATTTATTGTGTAAATGGAAGTGAAAAACACCTTTTCTCTTGTATTGAATACATTTATCACAGCAATTGTATCGCCCAACAACACATTAACACCACAGTGGTGGTAAGGTTTAAGGAAGATGGCGGCATGACAGACTCCTGGGAGGTTAAGCGAGAGGTCAGTCAGGGGTGCATTTTGACCCCTTTGTTGTTTACACTTTATAAAAATAAATTAGGGGATCTCCTCTCAGGCAGTACTAAAGACATCCTAGGAGCAGGGGTCAAATTGTTCCCCGCACTTTTGTACGCACAATATACAGTACTGTTTGTAAGGACTGCTGTAGGACTCCAAAACCTTTTAAATGTTTTTATTGAGTACATGGAGTCACTCGACTTAGCCATCAATTTCTCAAAATCTCACACCATGACGATGGGAAGTAAAACGGCTGATAAGTGCAAGTTTTATTGTAAGGGGTAGAGCTGTTGAAAGTGTCTACCTTCCCTTATCTGGGGGTGTTGGTTGATGACCATGGGATCTAAAGTAAATGATATTTACTCTGATTTCTCAGTAACACCTACTATAGTGAAATCCACCTCCTCACCAAAACTCCTTGAATGTTCATTTGCTCAATTCAAAGAGATAACAGAGGAGCAGGCAGCGGATATTATTAGGACAATAAAAACGGGCTCAGCCCTCGACCCCTGCCCCCCTAAAATCTTTTCCCCAATAATTGACATCATTAGTAAAGTCATAACAGGTGTCTGTAATGGAATGTTCATATCAGGGGTCTTTCCGGACAGGTTAAAGAACACTTTACTGAAGCCTCTTCTTAAAAAACCTGGTCTAGAAAAATCCACGCTGAAGAATTATAGACCCATCACTAGCTTATCATTTGTGGCTAAAGTAGCTGAGAAGGCCATGAATAAACAACTGTCGGAATATATTGAGCAAAACATTTTGCTCAACGATTCTCAATTTGGGTTTCGCAAAATGCATGGGACCGAGACAGCATTGATTAAGGCCGCTGATGATATTAGGACCATCAGGGACCAAGGAGGCACAGCGGTGCTGGTCCTACTGGATTTGTCTGCAGCCTTCGACACGGTCAACCACTCCATCTTGATTGACCGTGTCGGAGAACTGGGTATACATTCAAGGGCCAAGGCCCTGTTAGCCTCTTTTCTTGCAGGCAGAACGCAGGCAGTAACAATAGGATCTTTTAAATCTGCTGATCTTGCCCTACCATGTGGTGTTCCTCAAGGCTCATCCCTAAGTCCGACACTTTTTAATATCTATGTGTCGGACTTAGCTAGGGTTATTAAAAACTACCGGATGAGCCTTACCACATATGCCGACGACACCCAGTTGGTACTCGCCATTAAGAACGATGGAGAAGAGGTGGCGGCACGGTTCCAGGAAGGAATGTTGGCAATTAAGGAGTGGATGGCTGGAAACTGTTTAAGACTTAACTCAGAGAAGACTGAGGTAATGATCTTTGGAAAGTTCTCCCCATCGTGGTCTTCTGTCTGGTGGCCCCCCTTACTCGGAGCTCTGCCAACTCCTGTTCATAAAGTCAGGAATTTAGGAGTAATTTTTGATGAAAAGCTTAATTTTTCTAACCATGCTAATCAGATAGCATCCTCCGCATTTCACAAACTTAGACTCCTGAAAAAAATTCTGCCATTTCTTCCAGATAGCGCGAAGAAAACGGTGGTTAGCTCCTTGGTGCTTTCATCTTTGGATTACTGTAATGGACTATTTGTGAATGCTCAAGCTCGGGTGGTGGCCAAATTACAACTAATCCAAAACGCAGCAGCAAGGCTACTGTCTGGCACCCCCAAATATAAATCCATTAAACAGGTAATCAGGAGCTACCACTGGCTAACTGTAAGAAACCGGATCAGATTTAAAACCTTATGCCTGACTTTTAAGGCATTACATGGTCTTGGCCCGGTGTTTCTTAAACAGAAACTTATTCTATATCACCCTAACAGATCACGTAGATCGGAACATCTTCTCCAGCTGACAGTGCCACGAACTAGGACTGTCTCTTGGGGTGATAGATGCTTCACAAACACAGCTGCCAGACTTTGGAACACGCTACCGATGGCGATAAGGTCTACCCCTCACTGTTTCAGTTTAGAAAATTGCTGAAAACCTGGTTGTTCGACCAATAACCTTCCATCTAACTGCACTATTTTTGAATATTGATAATGCTCCTACTGGGACAATGAGTTGAGTCATAGCGCCAAGACACCCACGGGTAAAAGTTGCGCTTTACAAATTGTAAAAATAAATAAATAAATAAATAAAGAAAGCTAAACAAGCATTGGCATAGCCAATAGGTCTCGCCTTTAGGACCTTATAGGTGTTTAGCCATGCAACAGTTGTTGTTGCACCAAGGATATTGTGCTGCATAACTAAATACTTATGTCTCAAAAGCGAGACCTATTGGCTATGACAATGCTTCTTAAACTGTGCAGTGGATCTTTGATCTGGTGCCTCGGACACCCTTGGTAGGAGGGCGTTTGATATCTTAATTGCACCATCCACTGAAGACTTATGGTTTTACATATTTACCCAATTGACTGTGTATAATAGGAAGTGCAATTGGCTAATACTGCTACCTCATTGTATACATTTCTCTGTTTGTGGTAATCTGCACTCCATTCTTTTAGTTGTGGGATATTACTTTGCTATATACTCCACTTCTCTTATTCCCACATGGCACAATTGGATGATGAAAGGGACAAGTTGCTTCTGGGACTATTTAAAAAAAAAAACAAAAAAACACAGACAGTAGAAATGAAACTACACAAAGCACTACCAAAGAGGGTCTTGGAAGGTCATTTGTCAAGCTTGAACGTTTAAGAAAACAAGAACTGTCCAGGTAGACTATACTGAAAAGATATATAGATCTTAAACTGGTCCCCCATGGCTTACAGGTGATCATTTTACCCTCCTTTGCGGACTTTGACCTTCTCACTGAGTGGGAATATTTGAATTTGTCCACATCATTTGGCATGATGAACATTCTCAAACATGCAGAGGGGAAGAATGTAAATGTAAATGTACATGTATTTATATAGCGCAAATCACCGACACGGTATCTAAGCGCTTGCTTAGGGAACCCGCCCTGGTATTCCCCTGTGAGATACCCCGGCAGGGTATCCACAAGGTGAAAGCCAGGCATCCCGCCGCGAGGGGCCGTAGTGGAGATTAAGCAAGCTATTGCCCAGAGTCGCAGAGTGTGACCCCGTGAGCCGAGTAGGCACCGGAGCGAGAATTGTCAAGTCCGTGGAATTTTTGAGCCCGAGACCCGCCGAGGCGGGGAATCGAACCCTGGTCCACGGCCGATCTCAGCTTCCGGGTCTGCCGCCTCTAACCACTGAGCCACGCTTCTCCACTAAGAAGGACATGATCCAGGCAATAATAAAACTTGATGAAGAAATCAAAGGTCTTAACCTTCCTGAGGCAACAGATAAAAATGACAGAATCCTTAAAGATGTCTTTAAGGCACATCAACTATATTTATTTATTATGAGTTTTATATAGCAATGGCTAGACCCAGAGGTATCAGAGCGCTTCACATGAGAATCAGCAAGTTACATGTTACAAAATTACAACAGTTACAGGAGCCAAGAATAAATAAAAGGAGAACAATAGTGATTAAACAATAACAAGAGATATTAACGCATAAGCTGGCAAGGGGAGGTAGCCACAGGATCACGGAAGGAGGAGGCGGGAGAGGGAAGGAAACACAAAGGGGAGACTAGGAAAAAACTATATACAATGTCCGGCTGGATAGGTGACGGCCGAGGGGGTGAATCAAAGCCTAACTGGTTGGATGGGCTGCAGGATATAAAATGATAAGGCTGGATCGACCTGTCAAAACGGGTGGTGGCATTGCCATCATTCATAAGGAGGGGATCAATGTCTCTATACTGGAACAAAGGAGTAATCCCTCGATGGAAATTATGATCTTTAGGATCAATACTCCGTCTAAAGCCCACTGGTAGGGGGCATTGGTCTATCGTCCTCCAGTGCCGAGTGCCAACTTCGCACTCTCCCTAGTTGAAGTATTGGCCCCGTATTTTAAAGATGGAAGTGATTTTTTACTTCTAAGAGACTTTAATGTACATGGGGACCTCCCCAAAAATCCCGAGACCTTATCTTTTTTGGCAGACCTATCTTTATTTGGACTCACACAACACAACAAAGGACCTACTCACTTAGCAGGTCATACATTAGATATGATCTTTTCCAACTCTTCTAAGATCGCATGCCGACCTTCCATTCAGGTGAACTGGTCAGACTATTTTGTAATTGAATTTTCCGTATTGGGTTTGGATAAACCTAGCAAACGCCCCCCCTCCTTCTTTTTGGCGTAGACAATGGCATAAAGTGACATTAGATGATTTTCAGAAGGCATTAGTTGAGCCCCTTATTACAGCCTCTGACAACATTGATTCGGCCCTATCTAAGTTCAATTCTGCCATTTCAACTGCGGTTGATTCTTTGGCCCCCATGAAATTATGTAAACATCATCCCACATCTTGTCAGGAGGCGTGGTATACTGATCAATTACGGTCAGATAAACAGGCTTGTAGAAAGTTAGAAAAAGCCTGGAGAAAAACGCATTCTGAGGAAGATAAAAAGAGCTATTATACTGCCTTGTCTATATATCACAAAAACATTAGACTGGCTCGAAAAAACCATATTACCTCGCAATTAGCGGAGGCTGGCAATTCCTCCAAGGTACTATATCGGATTTTACAAGCCTTCACTAAACCTATGGCTTGCGAAAGTCTTGACGTATCCTCATAATCACTATGTGATGACATCTCCCTCTTTTTTAGAAATAAAATAGAGTTGATATATGATAAAATCACCAAGACTACAAACCCTAGGGATTGCCCCCCCACACCCCTTTATCACTCCCGGACCATTGATACCGCCATGCTCACTGCCTTCCCAGCAGTCAGTCAGAGCAATACTGAGACACTAATAGGTCAAATTAAGAAAGGGTCCCCTTTAGATCTAATCCCTGCCAGAATTGTTTCCTCCTTGGGCAATTCTCTTTGTCCTATGATTCAGACTCTGGTGAATCTCTCACTTGCTGAGGGTCAGGTACCACAGGAATGGAAGAAAGCTCTTGTAAATCCCATCCGTAAGAATTCTGCTCTTCCCTGGACGGATTTATCCAACCTTCGCCCCATATCTCTTCTCCCATACCTGAGCAAGATGACAGAAAAGCATATCAACACCCATCTGTCGAATTTCATCGAGCTGACTGGAGGTTTAGATCAATCCCAGTCCGGATTCAGGCCCAACTATAGCACGGAATCGTGCTCCTCTCTGTGACTGATACCATCAGAATGTCACAGGATAAGGGGAGCTCTGTGATTCTGATGCTGTTGGATCTGTCCGCAGCCTTCGACACGATATCGCATGAAATCTTGCTCAGTCGCTTGCAGGAGGTTGAGGTCAGGAGTTTGGCTCTGTCCTGGCTGAAGAGTTTTTTATCGGGCCTCTCGCAGAGTGTCAGTTTGGGTTCTTTCCGCTCGGCACCTGTGGAGCTCACCAAGGGGGTGCCACAGGGCTCGTGTTTGAGTGCTACACTTTTTAATGTGTATGTGGCTCCCCTGGCTGATCTTATGAGATCGTATGGGTTTATTCCTGTGTCGTACGCTGACGACACTCAGCGGCTCTTTCCTTTTCAGACTCTGACTGCTGCAGTTAAGCATTTCTTTTCTGAAGGTATGAGGGCTGTGTCTCGATGGATGGCCTCGAATTTCCTGCAATATAATGTAGGGAAAACCGAGGTCATGCTGTTTGGGGAGGCTCCACTACTGTGGTCGCCGGACTGGTGGCCATTAGATCTGGGTCCCGTCCCCAGTTCTAAGCAGACAGTAAAGAACCTGGGTGTTCGTTTGGACCAAGGGCTGTCTTTAAAGGAGCATGTCAATCAAACAACTGGGTCCTGCCTTCATGTTATTGGACTCCTTAGACGTGTGTTCCCTGTTGCATTATCCATAAGAGTATTTTTTGGCTCAGGCCCTTTGTACCTGGCTTAGAAGTTTGTCCCTTACAATCCGGTACGTACCCTCCGCTCCAGCAACCAACATCTTCTACAGGTTCCGTCTATTAGAAGGGCGAGACTGGGCGGAAGAGCTCTTTCATTTCAGGGCCCCAGTCTCTGGAACAAACTGCCTGCTACTCTTAGGTTATGCACTAATCATCTAGCCTTTAGAAAAATGTTGAAGACCTTTCTGTTTTAAATATAGCGTCTCCCTCTTTGTTGGACCCAGAGAGCACTGTCCATTCAGTCTGATGGTTGAACTAAGCGCAGAGATACTCCTTCGGGAGTCGAGTCTAGCGCTATACAAGCCTATAAATAAATAAATATATAACTCCTCTATAACTGCCTAAACAGCTTCACCGCATCTGCCATGTTGTTCAGTCCCAGCGGTGATTCCAATCTTCATGGTTTCCGCCCGGGAGAGCATCGTCATAGATCCATCTGCAGCACCATTCCCAGTGACCATGAGTGTAGTTCAAACATATAGGCAGTACTTGTTCCGTGGCACTTGTCTAGCTGGTTCCTTAGACTATGCTGCAGCGCATTCCGTGCCTCCCTCAGTAGTTCCTGTACTTCAATGCGGACCATCCAAGAGGTGGGGAGATGTATAGCAGCCATCTTAAGGTCAGGCAGACAGAATAGGCACGTCCATGGCTGTGGGACACATTATATATTAAAGATAAAAAGATGAGAAAACTCAGAACGGGACAACAACTACTGTAATGGTAGGAAACTTCACTTTTGCTTGAAAATTTGACAATGTACAAACACAAACTATAAGTGATGAAACTAAAGAAATAGCCACATCTACCATAGCCAATGAATCAGATGTTTTAAGCATCAACAGTGATGAAAAGAAAGAAAAACTAGTTATGCAGACCGGGTCACGGTGCCATAATGTTTGATGCGCGCGCATACATATTACTAAGACGTGCACTTTTTTCCACTTACTCAAATCTGTATTTTCCCCTCGAAAGCCCATCTCCGTGCACAGACCCACATCAGTATTCTACTCTGGGGATGGAGACCATCTGCTCCCGCCCTATTTAAAACCTCGGACCGGCATCTCAGGTGATTAAACAGCCGCACCTGTGGTTCTGCAAATTAGCTGCCAAGAGCCAATCAAGACATGTGAGAGCATTTCCAAACACAGGCTTGCATTCCATTCTGGCCTGCACAATCAGAATACGAGCCAACAAATTAATAGGGAGAGCCGAGCCAACATCCTGTCTTGGCTGTAGCCATGAAAATGTTTAGCACAGAAATCATGCACAAACATCATCACGTCCAGATAGGAAGGAGGTGATTGATGTAATTCTGATTGGTAATTATGCAATTAAAAATAGATCCTCTGTTAAGTGTAGGGAGGGCAAAATAGTGATAGAGGTTATGTAGATGTACAAGAGTCTCTCATTTGAACAGTTTATATTTAGTACTAGCAGTACCCGGCCCCGCATTGCTGTGGCTCAGTATGGTTAAATGGAAGAGAAAGAAAAGAATAAGCGCACGTTTCTAATATGTTTAATTCCACAATGCTTGTGGATATACAATATTGTTTTGTGACTATTGTCTCTATCCGTCCCTTGTAGTTGTTGCGCAGCAAGCAAATCGGTAGGGTCTGTTGGGCCTTTCGATTAAAAACACGCGCATATTGTACACACGTGCATTCAAATCCAACGTTGTGTATCTATAAACACGCCCTAAAGTTGCAAAGTGAACCAACTCCTCCCCCCTCCCTCCACCCACTTCCCGGTCTGCCATCCTGACACCAACTGTCCATCCTAATATATGTAGACTATTGTCTCTATGTATCCTTTCTTAATGTTGCAAAGTGAACCAACTCCTCCTCCCTCCCTCCACCCACTTCCTGGTCTGCCATCCTGACACCAACTGTCCATCCTAATCTATGTAGACTATTGTCTCTATGCGTCCTTTCCTAATGTTGCAGAGTGAACCAACTCCTCCCCCCTCTTTCCACCCACTTTCCGGTCTGCCATCCCGAGACCAACTGTCCATCCTAATATATATAGACTGTTGTCTCTATGCGTCCCTTGTAGTTGGTGTGCAGCAACCAAATCGATAGGGTCTGTTTGGCCTAAAAAAAAGGCGCATATTGGACACACGCGTATTCGAATCCAGCGTTGTGTATATATAAACACGCGCTTAATCAAATCCAACTTTGTGTCAAAATTTCAAAGCAATCTGTGAACAACTTTCGGAGATTTAAGATTTTGAACAAACGAACATTTACATTTTTATGTGTCTGTTCGGGCTTTCGATTAAAAACACGCGCATATTCGACACGTTTGTATTGGAATCCAATGTTGTGTATATAAAAACACGTGCGTACTTGAATCCAACGTTGTGTCAACATATCAAAGCAATCGGTGAAGTACTTTCAGAGATTTGCGATTTTGAACAAATAAACATTTACATTTTTATTTATATAGATTGCCCTGAATATTTCGTGTCAGTCTGAAAGAAACTGAAAATTTGATCAATGAACCGATTTTTCATGTTGGGTACAGAGATAAGGTGTATGTAGAAGTTGTTATACAGCAAGAGCGAGATTTCACCTTTGAGACATCCTGATGTGGGGGATGGAGAGATATTAATATGATTTCCTTATGCACTTTGCAATAGCCTATGCTACATGATATAATAACTAGTTTCTGCTCTATTTAAAAAATAGATCCGTGCATTGTATAGTTGCATGAATAAAGACAAAGCATCTTAAAATAGTTTGATATTTTCTTGAAAACGAATTTCTGCATTATTTCCTGAAAAAAGAGAAGTAAAGATCCTCACCCCTTGCTAAGACTACAATGCGTCCCAACAACGGGACCACTGACATATCTAGCAGAAGTCAAAATTGATGCGTCACAGTAACACTTTAGAAGCACTCCCTGCAACCACATTAATGCCTCTAAAAGTTGAGCAGACATCAGGCTTTCACACTAACACGGAGAAACAACGTAAACATCATCTTAAAAGTATAACAGTGACTCCCTCTGAAGGGAAAAGTCAAATATTACACCGCAGTCTTATTTCAAAAGCGATCCGATTCTCCATTTGATTAAAGTATGAATGTGCACCCAAATCGGGATTTTTGGGAAACTCGTGCAAGTACTGCACTGTTCCCAAAGATCCCTCGTGCATTTGTGGCATTCATCTTGCGGGAGCAAGCGCAATATTTGCAACCATATGGTGCCGCTGCTCGCTCCCGGAAAGTAAACGCCACACATGCACAAGGGCTCATTGGGAACAGTGCGGTACATGCACGAGTTTCCCAAAAAGTCCTGAGCGATTCCAAGAGGTCCCTAAGCAGCGCTTGCGCGCTGCGTAGCCGACACCTAAAAAGGACATACTGACTAGTGCAGTTGGGACCGTGTGGGATTTTGCTAAAAGGTTGGACGCTTAAACCAACACATGCCCTACTTAAGGTTTATACATATAAAAATGGATCACCATGGCCACATATGGGTGTGATGTATGGGGCTAAAAGAATGTGAGGGACATCCAGGGAGTTGAAAACAATTAATGCGTGACCTTCTTGCTGTCCCCTCAAGTACCCTGCCTTTATTCTGCATGAAGAGCTTGGCGTGGGGAACATATCTGACCATATTGCTGCTGCGCCATTGATACGTTGATTGAGGATCTGATCGAGCACAACCTACATTGTATCAGTTGGTTATAACTGTCTGTATTGCTCCTGAGGGGGCCTCACGTATTCTGTGGCTAAAACATATTAGGGAGCAAATGAAGCGTTTGGGCTGCCCTGACATGTATAATAGACCAAGATTCCTAGGCCCAGCAGCAGTTATCAGGGACTCCAACCTGAAGTTTCAGGCCTGGCAGCAGGCGATTAGGGAGGGTACAGAAGTAGCCAATCCTTCAGTGAGAAGGCAATTCACAAAAAGTTTGTCCCCACAGTTACAGCCCTACCTGTCACTGGTCTCTAACGTGCAACATCTTTATTTTAACTAGAGCTGAAACCGATACCCTAGATATTCGCCTTTCCTAAGGGATATTCATTGCAGGGTACCCAAAGCTGTGCCCCTGTGACAACATTTCTGAGCAGGATACCTTGCATTCTATATTTTTGGGGGAATTGTATGCCCCCCCTAGGCAAAAAATTCATACTGCTGTTACGTAGCGAGGACAACTTTGTCCAAGTATGACCTGCATTATTATTTTTCCAGATGCTATCCTCTCCTATGGTGTGCTTTGTGGTTGCGAGCTATCTGCTAGGGGCCTTAAGAATTAGGAAGAAGATGCCCCTGCAGTGGTCATGCTACAATTAATTAAGCATGGTTACTGCATTATATGCACTCCTGAGTTTTTTTTTCTTTAAATGTTCAATTTTGCGGGTCCTTTTTAAGAAATTATATTTATGGCATTTTATTTGTTGTATTTTTATGAGCATCTCGGTATTTGTGGCTTGATTCTCCATAATGAGTTTTCATTTTAACCGTTAAGTGATGTACCTTAGGATACACAACACTTGTATGATGGGCTATGTGCCGTTTCTTCTTCTTAATTTGTATTGATTGCTTTTTAAAGTCTCTTAACATGTTTTTAACTGTCTGCTTTTATGGCTTTTATTAGCCAAATAAAGTATTTTTGACTGACCGACTGTCTCACCAGGCAGGAATATCGCCAGCTTGTTGCCTAAAGAGGGGGACAAATTGCGGAGACTCTTAGCATGGTTATTGAAGAGGGAACGCCCGTCCCCGCTGATCGCTACGTTAACGCACCCCGACTGGAGTATTATAAATATGAATGAACATCTGGCTGTAGTATACCTTGAGCCCCTGGAAAATATGGAGCCCACTGATCTCGAATTCCTCAGGAGCATACCACTCCCCCGCATTACAGGAGAACAGGCACAGACATTAGGGGCCATGATTCAGTTAGATGAACTACGCGAGGTTGTGCGGACTATGGCCCGGTACAAAGCGCCATGCCCGGATGAACTATCAATAGAACTCTTCCAGAAATAAAGCAACTTACTACTCCCTAGATTGCCGTAGACCCTGCAAGGGGCTAAGGTAAAGGGAGTCCTTCCACAATGTATGAGAGATGGCCGCATAGTCATGCTTCAGAAACCAGGTGGGGACGTGCGAGACCCGGGATTGTATAGTACCCAGCAGCGGTGCGTCCATTGGGGCGTAGGGGCGTTGCCCCACTAAGCCACATGGACGCACCGTCGACAAGCACAGCAGCACACCAAAAAATATACTTGCACACATTGGATTGGAAATTAAATATCCGCAGCGCAGCGCTTCCCGCCGGGAATCCGGGACACACCCGATGAATCCGGAGTGCGCAGGGCGGGGTGGGGCTGGCTGGTCTGCTGCAGCTTGAGTGACAGTCCACACTCAGCTGCAGCAGGCCAGCAACAGTACTGCGCATGTGGAATTTTGAGTTGCACCTTGCCCGAGCATGCGCGTTATTAGGCTCTCTAAAGTTCCCCTTAGAGAGGGACGGTGGGGGTGCTGATTCTTACAGCAGCCGGACGCAGCCACCGGGGTTACAAAGGGCGAGTAGTCAGGATGCCCCCCTAGCCAATCCTGGTGCTGCAGGCAGCGCCAGGATTGGCTGGTCCACCGCAGAAGGGGCAGGCAATCCATTATTGGATGCCGCAGGTGGTGGCACACTGCCTCAGCCTATGGCCAATCACGCTGTGTGTGTAACTTCATGAGAAGGCATGCAGTGATTGGCCACACAGGAGGACGAGCGCGCTGCTGGTGTGACGTTCCTACCTAATCTAGGCTCGCCTCCCTCGTCGTGCGCAGGCAGCAGCAGTCAGCAGACCTCCGCTCCCGCCTCAGTCATGTCACGAGTTGTTGTCACGGCCCACGACATCGTGGTCAGGCCTGCTCCTCGTGTGATTAAAAAAGACAAAAGGTAAGATCTAGCGCTAGTAGCGGTCCGCGGATTCATGAAGTAGCCAAGCTTGAGCTTCACTGAGGAATGTCACGTGTGTTAGGAGTAGATGGAGTTGGAGTTCTTTAGGCAGTTGATCTTGGGTTGTACTTGTTACTTGTTGTAACCGTAAGATTAAGAAAATGTGGCTACAGGAAATTCCATGCCCAGCCAAGCATCTCAGCCGTGTGGGGTATGCATGTGGTCTACTCTGGTGGCAGGGAAAGATTCACTGCAGGTTTGATTGACGTCGTCTGGTCGAGTGAGTCAAAGATGAGTCTGCTCTGTTGCAAAATAATTGCCTGCGGAGCTTGTTTCCCGCCAGAGCAGACAACCCGTTAAGCACAGGCTGAAAGAACCATTTACAGTCAGTTAGCATGCCTAGATAGTCTAACAAAACTCTGCTGACTTTCGTCCGTATTTTGAAGGTAAAAAGCCTCCTCTGAACAAAGGGCCGCAGGCGTTTGTGTTACGCCTCTGCAAAGCAGCAGGTAATCATTTTATGTAGCTAGATAAATGCATGGATAATAAGCATCGCAATTTTTGCTAATATATTTCAGAACTTTTTTTGTTATAAAAAAACCCATTCTTTTTGGTGTTCATGTTGGTGCTGTGTATCAAGTCTTGCAGGAGTGTTACTGTCTTCGCCATCCTAAATTGGAAATTCGACGATTCGCTTGCCTCTTCTTTAGTTGTATTTATATACGCCTTATTTGTGCTTCGATAATGGTTTTTTAAATAATTTCATTGAACCGCTTCTATAAGATGTTATCCTGAGGGTCACTTATTATGCTCTACTTTCCTTCTGCATACGCTGATTTGCAAGGATTCCCGCCATGTCCGTCATTTAACACTAGATCAGATCATGGAGCCATTACCTGGCCTGCCATGCGAGAACTCGAAGCACGTGCCACCTGAGGCATAATAATCCCAAAGAGGTGCTACTACCCCCGTTTAAATTGGCACAACACTCGGAAGATATTGGTGCGCTGCTTTACACACCAGCACCAGTTCCTTACATTGCTGACGAATGCAGGCAATTCCAGGCAGCTTTAAGTCACGGGCGGCTATGCTGGAATTGGAATGGATTACATAGGATGCGGCGGCAGTTTACTCCATGATTTGTTCTGGCGCCCACTACTATCATTTGGACTGTTGCCTGCGGGAAGGAAAGGGAATTGAAAAATAAACGCCTTTGCAGAAGGTATCTACTGAAATTCCCCAGAGGGATTTGTTGTCTGCTTGGTGCCAATACATTTGAGGAAGATGTGGGGCTATTCATGAGCATATATGCCAGGCAGTTCAGAGACGCACTTATATATTTGAGGTGTGAAATGTAGTGACTTTTCAAGCATTGATTTTGGGTATATATTGTAGTGTCTTTCTGTAACATGGAGGCTGTAGTCGAGAAAACTGGAAGGCACTACACTCATGTCAAGGTGATTCGAGGGGGTTTCTGACCTTCAAACTTGGTGTCAAGAGTTGTCAAATTTGCGGAAAGCAGAAACTGTTTCATCACTTCTTGTGATATTTATAAACCACATCAAATTCAGGGAATTTTGGACACCATTATCATGAAACCTCTAAACATTTGCCCTTTCCTTTTCCTTGCAGTGATAGTGAAAAGTATTAGCGAGGGAACGATTGATTGATTTTAATTTCTCAGTCAAAGCCGAAGGGAACAAGCGTGCATGTTTTCCCTAGACATTAAGCTTTTCATTTAGAGGTTTACTTTTGAGTAATCAGAAAACTGCAGTGACATTGTATTTCCATAGAAGTAATCTGCAGAAACGACGTTTCATTGATCTTTGCGTTTTTCCACATTAATAAGTATGCAGTTTACATCCACATTTTGCTGGTTCTAATGGGCCTATATTTAATGTGTTATTATGTGGTATAGGGGCCTCCCTATTGTGCTTCTTTCCTCCCTCTCTGCGCTCCGTATTACACTCTCTCATGACCGTTTGCTTCTCCCCTGCCCGCTCTCATTGCTCGCTCCCACTTTTACTTTTCCTCCTCCACTATACATTGCTCTTTTTCCCTACTGGTTTACTTGCCTCCTCACGGTGCACTCTGTGTTGCATCCCCCCACCCTCGCCTCCCATGTCGCTCGCTACCCTCCCTGTGCCTTTCTGTTGCTTCTCCCAACTCTGCCTTGATTGCGCGCTGCCCTCTGAGTTACTTACACCACCACCTCGACGTTCCATGTTTCTCTCTCAGCCTCTCCCCATTAGATTGCTTCCATTGCCGCACCTTCCCGTGTTGGTTCTCCCCACCCACGACTCCCATTACGTTTCCCTCGCGCCCTCCTGATGCTTCCCCTACCTCCAGCCACTACGATTGTGCCACACCCCTCCTATTACTTTCACCCCCCCATGCTACATGTTACTCTCGCCTTTCTCTCAGTTAGGGTGCTTCTCTCCTGCGCCCTCTGTGTTGCTTCCTTCCCTCCGCGCCTCCCATTACGCTGATCATAAAACTGTGGAAATTTGTGTTGCGTTTTATTTGGCCATGTTTTTATTCATGTATGGTGGGACTCTGAGGCGCATGCCAGTTTTGAGTGGCGGTTCCTTTGTTGAATGCATTTGTTAATTTTTTCCTGATGAAAAGTGTTTGTATTCTAGGTATGCTTAGTGAGTGATTCAAAGCAGCTTGTAACCAATAGGTAACCAATATAAGACAGGGGAGATGTGGGTGTGTGACTTGGCAGACACATAACGTCACAGACTGTCGTGTTGTGTAAATCAAGTCTCCTGTTCAACGATCACATACAGGAATTTTGGGGGTATATCACAACTGGTATGAATGCGCCAGGAACAGGCCGTCTGGACATTCGGGGTTACTTATTTAGTTTTAGGCAATGGCGTTTGAGTAGCTAACATGAAGAAATCACTATGGCTACATCAGGGATTCAAATGGAAAGTTTGTGGGCTGTTTCCTGTTATACAGTACAGAGGTGAACTCAGTGTGAATTCCATGAAGGGGTTGAGATGGCGTGGGCTAGGGAGAAGCAGTAGCTTAATTTTAATTTTCATGTCAGCAATTTTCTACGCCTTGCCGTCTTCTGGGTTACTGTGTTACACGCACCCTGTTCCTGGAAGCCTGGCATCAGCCTCACATCCTGTCCTGTCGGAACCTAAATACACTTAAACACTATTATGTTAATGTTAAAGCACTTTAATCTGACTAAAGAGCACACAATGGCTGCCACAGTGCCACCATATTTTTGTGGACCCCGCTGCTTCCATCTTTCCCTTAGCCTGTAAGACTACACTGCTTCAGAGTTGGCCTTGCTACAATATTTATGGTTTTGCGGTTTTGCTGGTGGGATGTGCTCACTTTTGGGGTACATCTAAGATGTAAACAAAGACGGACTGTAAAAACTGGCTGCAAGTACTTAGGCCTCAAACAGCCTGACAGCAAGCTCCCTGCAGGAACACAATCTGCATGAGTGTGTGTGTTTGTGTGTGTGAGTGTGTGTGTCTGTGTGTGTATGCTAGATCCTTTATTTGCCTTTTAGAAAGAATAGGTATGTGTGGGAGCGAGCTGGCACCTCATGTAGTGACTGTGGAGAGTGGAATCTATCTAGATATGTGTGTGTGAGCGTGTGTGTGTGTGGGGGGTGTCTGTGTGAGTGTGTGTGTGGATTGATGTGTGGGTGTGTGTGTGAGTCTGTATGTGAAAGCATGTCTCTGTGTGTGGGCGTGTGTTTGTAATGTAATAACTGCACTTCCACAATTGCTTTATTAACCTTCCTGCTTTCTCAAATTTGCTTGAAAATGCATGATTTTTCTTCTCTTTTTTCAAAATTTTCCAAACCCCCCCTTATGGGCAGAAAGGCCCAAAAAACTAGTGGGACAGAGGGCAGAAAGGCACAAAACGAGTGGGACAGAGGGCAGAAGGGCACAAAAACGAGTGGAACAGGGGGCAGAAAGGTACAAAAAACGAGTGGGACAGAGGGCTTTGTAAAGGCTGTCTCCCAACTGCTGTGCAACTTCTTCTACTCTTAGAGCTGAGATTTTCATGCAAGTCTTATAGTCTGAATTCAGCAGTGTAATAGGACGGAATGTATGAAGCTCTGTGGTTATACTGTATAAGCAGCTACCTATGTTATGCCATCTATTAATGTAATAACTGCACTTTCACAATTGCTTTATTAACCTTCCTGCTTTCTCAAATTTGCTTGGAAAATGCACGATTTTTCTTCTCTTTTTCAAAATTTTCTAGGGGGGGTTATCTCCCCAAACCCCCCTTAAGGGTTCGGGCTCGCTCGCTGCGCTCGCTCGCTACGGTGCTGTATGCAAATCACTTTGCGTCCCACCAGTTTCAAATGTCACCCACCGCCCCTTATAGTACCATGTCAATGCTGGGGGTGGATGTAAAAATACTTGTTGTCGTTCTAGCCAGTAGCCTCAGCTGTGTGGTATCACATCTGGTCCATGAGGACCAGTGTGTTTTTACCAGGGAGGGTAACTCAAATGTGAATACGCCGCCTCTCACCCATGCTACACTCGCTGTCAGGCTGAGTAGATACGTCAGCAGTTTCCAACTAAACATTGAGAAGGCGTTTGACACTCTGCGGTGGAAATTCCTGTGGGAGGTTTTCAGAATATTGGGACTCGGCGACAAGTTTATTACCTGGGTGCAACTATTATACCGAGGGCCGACAAGGATGTCCTCTCTCTCCGTTGCGCTTCACCCTGGCAATAGAGCCATTGGCAATCCAGTTGAGGAGAGATATGGACGAATGGGGAATTACAGTTGATGGCCACACTCACATTGTGTCACTATATGCGGACGACGCGTTACTCAATATCCGGCAGCCAGAAGAGGCCGTGCCGGCTCTATTGGCAGTATTACACTCCTTTGGGCTGTCATCGGGCCTCCGTATAAATCATTGTAAGATGTTCATCTTCCTGTTAGCCCCTCTAATACAAGTGGCTATACAAGATCTCCCACTGGTGTAGTTCAGCTGGGAAATGAATAATTTTTGGTATTTTGAGCATATATGTGACACATAGGCCTGATGACAAATTTGCCCTAAATATAGGGACGGTAATCGTGAATTTAATAGAGTCGATCCGGTTCTGGAACAAGCTCCCTCTCTCCATTAAAGGGCAGGTTGTATTGGCTAAAATGGTCTTGTTACCTAGGTGCTTGTATGCTCAACAAAATAAACTCTGCCGTATCCCGGACACTATGTTTGCTACTCTGAAAAAATTGTTGGTCTCGCTGGTCTGGGTTGGTGGTCGTAGTAAAGTGAAATTAGACACACTCAGACTAGATACAGACCTGAGTGAACTGGGCCTCCCAGACCTTAGATTATATTATTTTGCTGTACTGCTTCAATATGCAGCACAATGGTGCATGGAGGGGCAAAATTTGGAGAAAACATTATTAGCAAGCCGTAATAACGGTTCTGATCTGCCAAAATATTTGAAGATGGGCACCTGGGTAATCCAGCGCGAGCCCACTTATAATCCGTCAGGTAGCGACGGTCCGGGAACATGCAGTCACCCAGGTTGTCCATAAGGGGGCCTACACGACCTCACTACCGTTGCAATGGTTGTAGGGGTTAAATTCAGGCAGTTATGGACATTTCTACATGGGCCGAAGGTGGGTGCTCAATAGCTGGGATCTCTTTGCTAATGGGACCTTCCTAACATACGAGGAAGAGATGGAATGGTATCAAATACCTGAAGGACACTTCCACAATATACCAAGATAGCCCACACGGTCCGGGGAAAGTGGCACTTCTTTCCCGATGAACCGACAGAGTCACACATGCAAGCCCTCCTGCTAAACCCGGGTTCCTCTAGAGCCCTAATCTTTCGCATATATAAGGCCCTTAAAAAAACGTGTCACAGATAAAGGACAGGTGGACAGCGGACCTGATGGCCCCTCCTTATGGAAGGGTAATGGAAAAGGGCATTTGCACAAGTCTGAGAGGTGGCTAGTAACGCTAGATTTAAACGTACCCAGTTCCACTACTTACATCGTTTGTATCTGACCCCTCAGAGACTAGCACTTTAACCCAGTGCGCTCTTCCCACTGCCCCAGGTGCAGCTCAGACTCTGCCACTTTCCTGCACCTGACTTACTGACTTACTCACACGCAATTGTTGCACGTAATTGCAGCTTATAGGGGCCAGTTCGGAGGGCTGAACCTGCTCAGACTCACTGAGAGACGCCATCTTGGGGAGGACATTGGTCAGCGGACTAGGCTTCTCCTGACCTAAACATTAAAAACGAGGCTGGCATAGGCACGCAGCAGATGCGCCAGTGGGTGCGCAATCAGCGCGCTGAAGGCATGCCAAATGCAAGCCCGTCTGCGCCCGCCTGCGCTTGGCCCGCGCTAAGCGGATGTATGATGATTCAACGCGTACCATCACAACGCAGTATGTTACATCACGGTTTTCACAACACAAGTAGTGACATCGACTTGCGCTGGAGGGCACTGGATTTAGGAATAGTGTGAATTACTATTCCAACTCCAGTCTACGTACAGTAGGGAAGGTGTTGGAATAGTAATTCACACTATTCCTTAGTCTAGAGCGCCCTCCAGTGAAAGTCGATGTAACAACTTGCGTTGTTAAAACCACAATGTAACCATAGCACGGTGTAATGGTTTCCTGGTAAAGGATGTTTACCGTGCTCAGCGCCAGGATCCCTGGCAGTTTTGGTTCAGGTAAGCCTCCTACCCGTTGCTATGGAAAAAAAAACATTCCTGGATTTAAATGGGGCAGGGAGGGGCAGGAAATGTATTTGTCTCTTGGTGGATGCAATGCCGGTTCCTATCCCAGGAGTATGTTCCAACTGTAGAATGCCCTTCCCCAAGATCCTAGTGCATCCCATATCATCAAGGGTCGATAAGAGATTAGGTCCAGTTGGATGCGTTGAACAAGTATTTAAATACATACTGCTTAATGCTTATGCTTAGTCAAGCATAGCATGGAGTGTGGAAGTCCAGGGTTTTTTGTTACACTTTAGACAGGCCTCGCAAGAAATGTGGAGGATTGGCTGTGATATACCATGATTCTATCAAGGCAGTTTCCCATCCCATCCCAACGGAGGCTTTAAGGAAGTTTACTGTACAGCCCACCAGGAGCTAGAAACTCCTTTATAGCCTCACTTGGCATGATACTGGAAAAAAGGCTAATGCACTGACACCTACACAATTATGGGAGATTGTAATTTCTGTTTGGAGGCACTTACTGATCCTGACACTGTCTCTCTGAATGACATGATGAATGGCGCTGACTTGGGGCAGCAGGTAATTCATCCCACTCATCGGGCAGGACACACCTTAGATGGTATTTTTTCTAACCATCAATGCCTCAAGTTTACGGGGCTACTGCAACTCTTCTGGTCAGATCATGCCGCTGTCCAATTCGAGTTGACATTGACGGTGCAGCGCGCGAGTGGTCATTGTCCAAAAGGCCCTGTAATAACTAGTGCGTGGAATAAAATTAAGGGGACAATCCTGCAGGAGCTTCTTACCGCCACGGCAGATCAATTGCAAGTGGGAGTAGAAGAGGCCTCTATGGTATATGGATGTATGACGTTACAACGCATACTTTTACATCGCATGCCTTTACAACGCGGTATTTACAACGAATACCTTTACAACACATAGTCCTTTTGGGCGTTGGATAGTGAATAGTTTAATTTACTATTCCAACTCCAGTCCCCGTGGATAGTAGGGAAGGTGTTGGATAGTAAATTAAACTTATTCCCTATCCTAGAGCGCCCCCCAGCGCAATGCGTTGTAATGGTTTGCGTTGTAAAAGTTGCGTTGTAAAGGCACTGCGTGGTAAAAGTTGCGTTGTAAAGGATGTTCCCCATGGTATATATGAAATGGCTGGAACAAGCCTGTAAAATAATAGCCCCAGTTAAAACTCTCTGCCCCAAAAGATCACAACCCTCTGCACCATGGTTCACAGAGGATTTGAGAAACCAGAAACTCTTGTGTAAACGGCTGGAGTGGAATTGGAGGAAAGGCTACAAAGAAATTGAGAAAAAGATATATAAGCTCAGCCTGCAGAGTTACAAACAACTCATTCTCTCTGCTAAACAAAAGTAGTTTGCAACCCTCATCGATCTAGCAGAGAATTCTGCTAAAGAGTTGTTTAGAACTGTCTCTAGCTTGGATTCCCCAAGTTCAGCCAGAGTTCAACCAAGTCAGGAACTCTGCAAAGATATCGCTAAGTTCTTCGTGACCAAAGTAGAGTCCATCTTTCTGGCTTTTAGTGGGCCAAGCACAGGCAGAATGAATGCGGCCAGGGAAGAACCCAAGCCGACAAGGGGTTTCCATTGCCATCTTTGATCATTTCTCACCAGTGTCCCTGGAAGACATTTGAAAGCGCCTCATGGCAGCAAATTCAGAATCTCCTTATGACCCATGTCCGGTCGTAGTGGCCAAATTGGCCCCGGTTCCGATTGCGCTGTTGCTATCAATAATTTTGAATGGCATGTTTGTAACAGGACAGTTTCCCATACACTAGAAACTAGCCTCCATTTTGCCCCTTAAAATAAAAACAGTCTGGACCCCAAGGATCCAAATAATTTTCGCCCTATTTCCAGATTCCCACTCCCAGCAAAATTGATAGAATAAATCTTGAATACACAACTAACCCCCAGATGCATCAAGAACCGATTCTGCGAATTCTAATTTGCGAAAAATACCGAATCGCAAATTAGAATTCGCAGAATGGGATGCATCAAAAAATGCGTCCCAAAAATGCGATTCGCAGTCGGCTGCAATCGCCGAATGCGAATTTCGCAAAATCGCACAAAAATCGCAGAATCTCCTGTTACCCATGCTGAAATTACCGAAATCGCAAATTGCGATCTCGCAAATTGCCAGATCGCAAAAACGGGAAGTCGCATTTTGAGCACAATGATGACATCACAACCAGGAAGTAGGCAGTTCCCTCACTCATTCTGAACACAGAGCTGGAGAGAGGAGGAGGCACGGCACTGAGCTCTATCAGACACACTCTGCAGCCCCACAACAGGACATACATCCAACTCCAGAATGTCCGAGGATGCAGCAGGAAACAGTGCAACTGGCAGGAAAAGAAAAATATAATTTTCCGAACAGGAGCTGGAGTTCCTGATAGTCAGCGGGGACCACGATAAGCTTTTTGGGAAGCAATCCAGGAAGGTGCCTGAAGCAGACAAAAGGCGCATTTGGCAGCGCATCAGGGCAAAGGTAAACGCCGTAGGAGTGACCCAGCGCTCAATTGATGATCTGAAGAAGAAGTGAAGAAGAGGTGGTATGACCTCAGGGGCCGTGCCAAAGAGCGCAGAGAGGCTAGGGGAGCAACGGGCCACGGGAGGAGGAGACCCCACAGTTGCGGACAACACTCCACTCGAGGACCTTGTTGAGGATACCATCAACCCAGCAGCCTGCGTGGGGGTCACTTAGCTGGACACCTCCTGACCCACACAACAATCCCAAGGTAAGAGCCTTGCAACTGCGACCCCGTCCCCTAACAATGCCCATGCCCCCAGAGCTAGCCATTTGACAACCCCAGTAATGCAGTCTATGCACATCAGAAACGCCCTATTGCATTGTGGGACCTGTAGTGTGACAATAGTTCCCTGATAGCCACACACAGCCAGAACTGTCAAGTGAAACATATCCCTAAAGCCAGTCAGGAAATGCAAGCCTGCATGCATGTTGCAACATCCCATGTGCAAGATTCACATCATTCATCATGCACCCATTTACATCACAGGTGCTGCAGAACCAGAGAGCACAGACAGCGAGGCACTCCAAATTGAGGAGACCCCAGAAGAGACGGAGGGAGAGAGCCATCCTGCCCAACGACCTGGACCGTCACACACACCTGCACCAGTACCACCACCTCCCCATGCGGACAGGGCCACCCCTGCAGCCACAGGAGTGCAACCACCCCATGCATCACGTATGGTAGTGGAACAGGCCACACTACCACCCAGGAGGCAGGCACGCCGCACAGCCACTGTGCGGTCGCAGTCAAGTGGCCGGTTGAGGCAGCAGCGCAACGTGGCAACACGAGCTGACAGGGGGCAACATGCCCAAGATCCAGGGCTTGGCATCGAACGACGGATGCTAGCTGTGCACCGCAAGCAGGCACAACATATGGCAGCCATGCAGCTGCAGCTGTACAAGACTGCGCGCAAAGTCAACCAGCTCATCGAAAGCGTGCAGGAGTTAACGGCTGTAGTGAGGGAGAACAGCCAACCAATGGTGTCGCAGCAGAACCTCAACCGCCGCCGCCACCGCCAGCTGCTGACCCGGCTATCAGCATATACCAGGTCAAACCACCTGATCAGGAATGCAACATCCCAACTGTCACGCCGGTCCCTGGCAATGCAAATACAAATGATGCAATGCTGCCAGGATGTTGCAAGGGCCCTGGAACAGGTCACAACCGCAGTCCAAAACCAGCAGGTGTGTGGCCATGGCCATGCTGGGGGGGGGGTGATGATGCCAGTGAGGGCACATCCAGCCTGAGCAGCCTGTCCGTGCCGGTGGTAACAGAACAGCGCCGCAGTACCAGGCCCAGTGGAGCATCACGGCCGGATACTGGCAAAGTGGATGTAGAGAGGCGACAGGGTGCGTCCTGCCGGAGGCGCCAGTGATTGACTAAACATTAGCAGCAGTGCCATGCTGATGTACCAAGCACGCCTGCTCTGCAATCATGTGGCTGTATGACGCAATACAGTAGACATGTTTTTTGAACAAAAAAATAATTGATAGATCTTGTTCACAAAATTATAAGATTTTATTTCAAACGCATTTCCTACTCATGTCATTATTTCATGTTGCATGCATCAGTGCAGTGTTGTGTGAGGGGTATGGGTGCACTAGAAATAATTCAGTGTGATGTTGTTGCGGCGCCTATGTCCTTCAGCAGGATTCTCCCCGCGTGCATGATGCACATGTGCAGGTGGGCGGTTGTCCCCCTCCGACTCACTGCCAGAGATCTCCAAAGGTATCCTCCGCTTGATAGCAATATTGTGGATTATGGCACACACGGCCACGAAGCGGCAGCAGACCTCAGGCTGGTATTTGAGGGCCCCACCAGTCTTATGTAGGATGCGGAATCGGCTCTTTAACATCCCAAATGTTTGTTCAATGACATTTCTTGTGCGAATGTGCGCAGCATTGTAACGCCATTCCTGTGGTGTTGCAGGGTTGAGGTATGGGGTAAGGAGGTACTCAGGGAGGCCGTAGGCGCTGGCACCTGAAGGATAGGAGCAGAGGGTCAGTGCCTGTTATGCGCAGCTACATGGTCTTGACGTACTGTATGTGGGCATGTGTATTTACCTAGTAGATGTCCTTCGCCAAAGTCACCCCTGGCCAAGTGGGTGTGCAGGCCGCTGTGCCTGAATATGAAAGAATCATGCGTGCTCCCCGGGTATTGGGCCACTGTGTCGGTGATGATTGTCTTTGCATTGCAGACCATCTGGATGTTGAGTGAGTGGTAGGACTTGCGGTTCCGGTACATGTATTCTGTCTCAGCGGGTGGGCAGATGTGGATGTGGGTACAGTCAATGCATCCAATTACATGGGGGAATTGCCCGGTGTTATAGAAGTCAAGCTTTGTTTGATTTAAGTCCTGTTGGGTGGTTGGGAAGGTTATGTAGTGGTGTATCCGGGACAGCATGGCGTTCAGGAAACTCCGTAGGCAGCGTGACAGTGTGCTCTGGGAGATCCCCCCCTGCATATGCAACTATCCCCTGGAGGCTTCCGGAGGCCAGGAGGTGCAGGCAGCACAGCACCTGGACATGGGTGGACACGGCATTGGTCCTCCTTGTTGGGTGCTGCATCAGGGGGTCAAGGTCTCGGATGAGCTTGGTTATCATTGCCCCATTCAGCCTGTATTTGGAGTAGATCTCCTCTTCAGTCTGGCCCAGGAGCGTTATCCGCAGCCGGAAGATGCGCTTCTGGATCCTACGTTGGTTCCGGGCTGCAGACTGGAGCCTCAGCCGCCTTGCCACGATGTATAGACCTGGCATTGTGAATGTCCTGATGCTCCTACTATGTCTCCTTAAGTGTGTTTGTTTTGCCCCGCCCATTTTTCTTGTTAGAATATTTTTTTTCCCAATTGAACTTCATGGTTACCACCTGGTTTGACTTCTCCTTAAATTGCAACTCGCATTTAGCGATTTTGTTTTTTTTTGCAATTTGCGATGTTTGATGAATTGAATTTGCGATTTTTGCTAATTCGCAAATTAATTTGCAGAACAAGTGGAAAATCGCTGTTACTGATTCGCTAAGGGGGTTCCACATTGATTCTGCGAATTTATGTTTGCGAATTCACAATTTACAATTTTTTTGCTTCATGAATTGCGAGAGCCATAATTGCAATCACAATAGCTGTTTCGCAGCTATTGCGATCGCAATTTAGGTTGATGAATCTATGCCTAAGTACCTTCCTGCAAAAAACACAGTTGATGGACAGAATGTAGAACAATGTCATACATTCACCCCAGTACAAGGATCTGGGCCTAAATCCATCGTTTTTTTGCACTCCACACCACCTTGGGTTAGACACTGGCTATATGCAAATCAGCTCTGACCCTGTGCCTCATGTGAACAGTCCAGTCCGAACTACCAAGCCATGTCTTTCCCAGACCGGAATCAAGCATCCAAGGACCGGTTTCTGGCTATCATCCTTCATCCGCCTGGATAGCTTGACTCCAGTGGTGTGGAGAGCCTGGTACTCACGTCTGAGCATACCCAGCCCACTCGGGGTGAAAATTGCAAAAAACACAGTTGATGGACAGAATGTAGAACAATGTCATACATTCACCCCAGTACAAGGATCTGGGCCTAAATCCATCGTTTTTTTGCACTCCACACCACCCTGGGTTAGACACTGGCTATATGAAAATCAGCTCTGACCCTGTGCCTCATGGGAACAGTCCAGTCCGAACTACCAAGCCATGTCTTTCCCAGACCGGAATCAAGCATCCAAGGACCGGTTTCTGGCTATCAGCCTTCATCAGCCTGGATAGCTTGACTCCAGTTTTGTGAAGAGCCTGGGACTCACGTCTGAGCATACCCAGCCCACTCGGGGTGAAAATTGCAAAAAACACAGTTGATGGACAGAATGTAGAACACTGTCATACATTCACCCCAGTACAAGGATCTAGGACTAAATCCATCGTTTTTTTGCACTCCACACCACCCTGGGTTAGACACTGGCTATATGCAAATCAGCTCTGACCCTGTGCCACACCACTGGAGTCAAGCTATCCAGGCTGATGAAGGCACAGGGCAGGACCACATTGGATGCAAAGGCAACATCCAGTTATTATCAGGAATATTATACCTGCTGCTGACAGCAGTTGCCATCCCCAGGACGATATTATCTTCCAGAACCAATCAGACCACGTCCAAGTGCCAGGTTCTTGATGTAAACTTACGGCTATCTTGTGTAATTTTGTTATGGCCGTGTATACAGATGGGGAATTATCAGGAATAAATATACAGCAGCTAGAGCCTATAATTGTAAAGGCTCCGCCTCTGTCAGCCAGGATGATGTCAAGGACAAGGCGATTTTGGAGAGTAACCAATCATATGGCGGACTGCTCCTGGGTTAAGCTCCCCAGGGCACACGCCGTCTGGTTTACAACAGCCTCTAAGGTCCTTGTCAACCTGCGTATAAGCTTGCTGTTCTGTACAGGGCCAACAAAGAAGAAGAACCCTTTGTTAAAATCTGTATACTGTTCCCATGAGGTTTCTGTTTGGTCAACCAAGGAGGTATCGATCGTTCTTTTATGTCTGACATGGGGCACTAGGAGGTCTCGGTGGTAAGTGGATGGGGCCACAAAGACAGGGGGTAACAGGAATGCTATATAGCAAGCTCCCCCCCAGTTCAAGGGCAGCTGCACATAGGCCGTTTGGCCACAGACAAAATAAGTATGGCGAGATGCTAGAAATTAGGACTTTCCTTATAGTGGTATGACAGTCACTGTGTCCTAATGGAACAGAGCCATTTTTCTGGATGCACAGGTGTCCTTTTACTGGTGAGACCGAGATGGAAGGGGGACCAGCATTCTTTTTAGGTTTGGTATTTAACATCTTGTAGGACATGGTCATGTTCCCTTGCTTGTATTCTTCACTTTCTAGGACTGTACCTGTTGCCTGAGGATTTCCATCCTCATTTGGGTAACAGGCAGCATTAAGTACCCTGTTTAAGTCCCCCCAAGGCCACCCATTCTTGAATGAATTATTTCCGTCAGGGCAGGAGGTGGGGGTAGTATCGTCAGCTGTTATTAGGACGAACCAGGCTTCACAAGTCCCATTATAGGAAAAGGGAAAGGGGAAAAAGGCATCCCTCCTTTTTTCTGATGAGGTGGGAGGCGGCCACATATCCAGCAATTTGTGCTATTGCTGGCCTGATGAGTGTAGTGTAACATCTGTATAAAGGTATTGTTTTGCAAGGCTAGTCTATGGGCTTGTTCATGAGGGGGTAGGTCATGATATGTGTGTTCCTGAGTGCTGTTGGGTGCATGAGAGGTGTGTGGTGTTGGAGGAAAAACAGTGTAGAGGATCCAACCAAGACACGTCATAATGGTTATGAAGAAAAACAATATCATTAAACATATGATAGAACCACTACGCAATTTCTTAAAGTTCTTGTTTCTGCGTTTCATTCTATCTTTTTCCCACATAGTCAAGGTGTTTAAATCCATCCCCATGCTCCAACCACTTCACCACTGGACCTGCGCCCAGTGGACTTAATTAGCCAGAGTCCGGATGGCAGACCTCAACTTTGATTTATATTCTTGTTGTGGGGTCAGTTCCAAGGGCACAAAAGATTGTTCTGTTACAATGTCACTAGGGTTGGCAGTGTCGCCGGCAACAGTGTCTCTTTGTTCAAAATATTTCCGGCAGTGGCTCGCGTGTAGCCAGCCCTTCCTGCCTTCGACCTTCACCGCCGTCCGCGTGGTTAGGAGCGCGAGCTTCGGAGTCTTCCACCTGGGCTGAAGAGGACTGGTCCTGTCGAAAGTTCTTATCATCACCCAGTCGCCGGGTAGGATGGTGTGTTCTCCAGGGGCGGTGTAGGAAGGTGGCTGCCTGACTATGGTTACCCCAGATTTTTTAGCCTTGTGTTTAGCTGGTTTTTGACTTAGTTGGCCTGGTTCCCTGCTAATCAGGGCCCCAGGCTATCTGCTCTCTCTATAAAATGGATTACATGTGCTATAGGTACATACCACAATTGGAAATGGACTCCTTGTCAGCCCCTGTATAATGCACTATAGGTGCTCAGGGCATAGGTGCCACCAAGGCCTACCAGGGGCTGCAGCATATCTTTTGCCACCCCTGGCTCGTTCTTAAATTGACACAACTGGCTGATCACTCAGCTGGGGCAAGGTGGTGTAATCACCCCTTGCTTAGATATAGTATACCTATGTCTAAACCTATATCTGGACACATATAAACCTGTGAGCCACTCCTATGGAAGGCCTTATCAATCCTGGAGGCAGAGTGCATGGTTTAATGTGAGATGGAGCTCTAGCATGAGCTGAGCCTGTCTGCAGCCGTCGGGAACAAATCCCTATGCTGTTTCAGGATAATGCCATACCATATAGTCTTAAGTGCATTATAATCCTCGCGGTTATATAGCAACTTTGGTTTGGCTTTATCAAAACATGTCGTGTAAGGTGTCATACGATTTGGAATACTATCCCCTCGCCAGTTCTGGCGACGGGGATAGCATTCCACCCCTCTAGAGGGCTAAGACATGTTACTTTACTTAAATGCGGTTAATTTCTAAAAGGACCTTGGATCCACAAAATGGATGCTTCTGCCACAGACACAAGTCTGACCCCCTGAAGCTAACCGAAACTCAGCCAAGGGGGCCTGGACAAAGGGTTTCCTGTCGCAGGGATGTGTCACACCCCCCCAGACAGGAGATAGTGGATTGTAGCAGGGAGGTTTGAAAGAAACCAGACACTGCTTGGGGCGCACAAGGCTGCCCCTTGCATAATCCGGCCAAACCAGTTCTGGGGCACTCCAGCCCCCGACCCAGCGCGGCCTGGATCAAAGGAAAGGGGTGTAACCACCCCCTTCCTGGGTCCCACCCATAGGAGGGGACCTAGCAGGTAATCCAGCCCCCTAGATTGGTATAAGAATGGGAGCAGTGCCAAAGCACTCAGATTATCCTGATGAAACATAAGAAACGAAACTCTGGACCCTTCGACATCCTACTCAACGTAGAAGACTGAAGAATCTCCCTTGTGGTCAAGGAGTGACCACCCTGTGCAAACAGGCACCATCCAGCCCTCGACGTCTGCTTTGTTGCAGTTCCCGCCGGAACTCGAGCAACAGAGATCAACGAGATCAAGCTTGCCTGCCTTCTAACAGCCCGATCCACAGTCCCTGCAGAGCTGAGACCCATGGAGGCGACCGGAAGCATGGGGCACGCCATCTTGGAAAGACCACGAGACGCTGACCGTGCAGCCCACGAGTGACCCTCGAAGCTGTACACCGGGGTTTGAGAAGCCCCAACCCTGAGCCACTCTTGCACCGAAGTTCAGCCCTCCACACTCGACGAGTGCTGCGTGGGGCCCTTCTGCTTCTTTTGGCTCAACGCGTTGGCCCGGTCACTTGCCAGCCGGCTTGTGGCCCCTGTGCCGACAAAACTTGAAAAACGACCTGCGATTCTAGTTGCTCCAGATTTGCACCAGCTCCCCTGAAAAGGAGCCCCCACTCTGACCCTCCTGGTCCGAGTGAGAAGTAATCTTCCGGTTCCGCGTGGATTGCTTTTGCCAAGTGTTGTTTGCTCCAATCTTGAAGCCGACAGCGCCGACAGCGAGAGCCTGCGCGGGACAGATCAGGACCTGCTCCTGGACTTCGTAGATGCCCCAGAGCCCACCTGACAGCGGAGAGAAGCTCCTCGACAACCACCTGATTGCGCCCGACATTGCCTGGTTCCGTCCTGGTTCCACCCTGGTCACTGCTGAGTGACCCAGACTCTGTCCCCTCTGCTTTCAGGTACTTTTCGACTACGATCCACTCTTGGATCCCACCGGACACTTCTCCTTCACAGCGCCTGCAGCCTCTTCAGCTCCAAGCACCAAGAATCAGCGTGACGAAACCCAACACTACTTCGACCCTGTGCACCCGCTTCCTGTGGGTGAGGAAACATTGCAACGCCGATGTTCCCACACTGGTACACACCTCTAGGGTCTGTGTCTTAAGTTTTGTCCCTCTAGGTTCAGCGGAAGTGTCCTTAACTGCTATTTGTGTAACTTTTACGCACCATTGACTAACATTGGTGCATGCGTGCGCTTTCAGCGCTGCACCCGAATCCCGCGGGCTTTTCCCGACTTCAGCATTGCTTGTCCCGACTGCTCCCAGCGATTCCCTAGGCCCTAGGCCTAACCACTGTTCGATTGGTATCACTTATACCACTTGTTTAGTATATGGTCTGAGTGTCCCCTCGCCCTCATCCATATTTGTGCAACTTTGTATGTTATACTGTGCTTTTGATTTAACGCTTGTGCCCCTTTATTCATAAAGAGTACTGGGGATTATTGTGAGTAATAAATACATATATTTTTATAATATATACTTGTGTGGTGTCCTTTCATTTGATATTACAGGATTGTGATTGGTAAAACAGCTCGCTTAACACGACCTCTTGAGTTAAGCCTTTAAGGCTGCTTAGTCTATGCTACCCTTAAGATAGCTTGTCTATAAGGTTGACTTACAACCAGACACCATAAGGGGATATTTGGACTGATACAAGGTGGTTCCAGAATTGGAAACATCATATATCAGGCCAACTTCTCACATTGGTGAGCAGCGGTGCGGATTTGAGCTTGCTGTTTGTTTTACCATTGCAATCTTTGATCAAATTGAAAGATCACATCAAGTACCTTAGGTACATATAAATCAAAAGCTTAGCATATTAAGTTCTACTGAACTTAGTAGTTGTAGATTAAAGGGATTAGCACACCCTGACTACAACTCACTAGCAAGGTACAGTAGGAAAACACTTAGTGTAGGTAAGTGCACCACTTACACCTCACTAGCAGTCATGTCTGGCACAGGTGAAGCTCCAGGCTCACTACCTGTGACAGTTGACCTTACCAAGGCAACTTCCAGCTATGACAAACTTAGCCACAAAGACGTGTGTGCCTTGTGCATATCAAGGGGGCTAAAAAGGGGCAGAAGTCCCACCATTCCAGCTCTGATAGCCATTCTAGAACAGGATTACTTAGCTAAGGCGAGTATAGCTCCCCTAGACTTAGGAGATGGAGTGAACCCCCCTGTAACTGATACCACTCCAGAGGAGGAAGAAGAAGTAGAAGAGGAGGAGGAGGAGGACTCAGAAGTAGAGGACCCAGAAAATCAGGTTCAGAGGGGTAACCAGGTTATAGTTGCCAGGCTTAGCCAGGCCAACTTAACCCTACTGGGGAATGGAGAGGGCCAGCACCTCACCAGATCCTATAACATTCTCCCAGGCAACAGAAGAGTGAGATCTCCAGCAGGGGACTCTCATATTTCTAGTGCCTCAAGGGAATCTGAGAGAGGAATGACTTCCTCTCAGAAGATAGAGCATAGGGCCAGAATGAGGGCTGTCAAACTCCAGATAGAGAGGGAGGAGGTAGCCTTGGCTCAAGCTAGACTTGCCTTGGCAAGAGAAAAAAGAATGTGTGGCTTAGATGCCACTGGTGGCAGCAATATTCCTAGAGAGAAACCCAGGTCCTATGATAGTAGAAACCTGACAAAGATTGTGCCCCCCTACAAGGAAGGGGATGACATCCACAAGTGGATAACTGCTCTTGAGAGAGCCTGCATGGTACAGCAGGTTCCTGAGGAACAGTGGGCAGCAATCTTATGGTACTCCTTTTCAGAGAAAGGGAGAGATAAGCTCCTCACTGTTAGACATGAGGATGCAAACAATTACAAAGTCCTGAAGAGTGTTCTGATAGATGGGTTTGGCTTAACCACTGAACAGTACAGGTTGAAGTTCAGAGACACCCAGAAGACACAGACACAGGACTGGACTGATTTTGTAGATTGTGCTACTAAGGCTCTGGAGGGTTGGCTAAATGGCAGCAAAGTACATGACTTCACAGGATTGTATAATTTGATTATGAGGGAGCAGATCCTAAGTAATTGTCAGAACCAGCTCTTACACCAGCACCTGGTGGACTCAGATTTGACCTCTCCCCAAGAATTGGGAAAGAGGGCAGATAAATGGGTCAGAACCAGGATTAGGCCTAAGAATCAGGACAGTAACCAGAAGAAGGAGTCTACCAAGCCTCAAGATAAGGGTGGGGATAAAAGTAAAGAAAAGACTTCCCCAGGGCCCCAAAACTCCAAGAATGGGGGTGGGTCCCAAGACACTTCCTCAAATGAGAAAAAGCCTTATTGTTATGCCTGTAAACAGGTTGGGCATTACAAAACAGACAACTGTTGTCCCAAGAATAACAATAAAGAGAATATACCTCCAAAGCCAGTTCCAACACCTCCTGTTACTGTCAGCAGTAATCCCCCTGGAAGTGGGAGCACACCCAGGAATCTGGGTGGGTTTACTTTTGGAGCACAGGTGGACCCTGGCCTATCCCGGTCCCCATCATCAACTAATCTTGTTTATGAGACTGGCATGGGGTTTGCCAACTTCTCTGACTGCCCAAATACTTTGAGCAGATATAGACAAGAACCCATCATCAATGGTTTGAAAGTTGAAGCTTTTAGAGACACAGGGGCTAGCATCACCATGGTGGCTGACTGCATAGTCCCCTCTAAGCAACTTTTACCAGGTGCCACATACCAGGTAACAAACATTGATGGAATCCAAACAAATCATCCCATGGCAGTAGTAAGTCTCAGCTGGGGAGGTGTCACTTGCCCAAAGAGAGTGGCAGTGTCATCAAACTTGCCTGTGGACTGTCTACTGGGTAATGATTTAGAAATCTCAGCCTGGGCTGAGGTTGAACAGGAAACCCATTCTAGAATGGTAAATGCCAATGGAAAGGTTAGTGGGGCTGTGATGGCTACAGCCCCAATTCAAGATGTCCTTCCTGAAAAGGTTGGTAGGGCTGAGCAACTCTCTGCTCCATCTTTAGCAAAAGCTCTTCCTGAACAGAATAGCAACGCTGTTATGATAACAGCAGAAACCCAAACTGAGTCTCCTCCTGAAAAGGTTGGTGGGGCTGTGATGGCCACAGCCCAAACTCAAACTGATATGTGTGTTGTGAAGCCTGAAATGATGGATAACTCCACACAAACTGAGAGCACAGAGGAGGACGAGAAATCTCCCCCTCACCAGACTTTAGGAAAGGATCAGCCTCCTCAGGGAACTGATCTTACCCCTGATGAAGGAACTGCCCCAGAGGTGGTTAGGCCTAGCCTGACAGAGCCTCTGATGTCAGTGGACCCTTCTCAGGTGGGACCCAGTCTGGAGCAGGTAACCTGCCCCTCTCTACCTTGCCTTAGCCAGCCCAGGGCTGCAGAGGACAAGAAGGACAGTGAGACCCAGAGGGCCCCCTGTCAAATAAAGCACCCCCATCAAAAGATTAGGGGCACCAAAACTAGTAGCCCTAGTAAGGTGAAAACTTTAAAAACTCCTGAGGGAGCCCCCTTAAAAACAGTTAGGGACCTCCCACAGATGGATTCTGTTGGGCACAGCCAAACCTGGGACCCAAAGGGCCCAAACCTGAACTGTCCCTCCAGCAAGCCAAACAGAGGGACCCAGCCTCCAGCTTTAGGTAGCCAGTGGCTGACCCTGAGAGCACAGTGCAACTCAGTTGAAGAAAGAAAGGCACACATGGTGGAAGATAATTGGAGGAAGCTGAGCCCTAAATTAGTGGAGCCTCACTTCAATACTCCATATCCAAACCAGCCTTTAACTTTGCATAAACACACCCAAGGTAGTGATTCCCTATGGTGGAGACCCTCTAATACCCCAAGGGTGAGGGACTGCTTAGTGGACCATGAGACAGGGGGTACCCATGCTAGTGCAGGTACTTCCTTATATGGCCACTCTGGCAATATAGGCTTACCTGGCCAAGGATAGCCTTATCTCCTTTCGTTTGGGGGGGGGGGGTTATGTAGGAAGGTGGCTACCTGACTATGGTTACCCCAGATTTTTTTGTCTTGTGTTTAGCTGGTTTTTGACTTAGTTGGCCTGGTTCCCTGCTAATCAGGGCCCCAGGCTATCTGCTCTCTCTATAAAACGGATTATATGTGCTATAGGTACATACCACAATTGGAAATGGACTCCTTGTCAGCCCCTGTACCATGCACTATAGGTGCTCAGGGCATAGGTGCCACCAAGGCCTACCAGGGGCTGCAGCATATCTTTTGCCACCCCTGGCTGGTTCTTAAATTGACACAACTGGCTGATCACTCAGCTGGGGCAAGGTGGTGTAATCACCCCTTGCTTAGATATAGTATACCTATGTCTAAACCTATATCTGGACACATATAAACCTGTGAGCCACTCCTATGGAAGGCCTTATCAATCCTGGAGGCAGAGTGCGTGGTTTAATGTGAGATGGAGCTCTAGCATGAGCTGAGCCTGTCTGCAGCCGTCGGGAACAAATCCCTAAGCTGTTTCAGGATAATGCCATACCATATACTCTTAAGTGCATTATAATCCTCGCGGTTATATAGCAACTTTGGTTTGGCTTTATCAAAACATGTTGTGTAAGGTGTCATACGATTTGGAATACTATCCCCTCGCCAGTTCTGGCAACGGGGATAGCATTCCACCCCTCTAGAGGGGTAAGACATGTTACTTTACTTAAATGCGGTTAATTTCTAAAAGGACCTTGGATCCACAAAATGGATGCTTCTGCCACAGACACAAGTCTGACCCCCTGAAGCTGACCGAAACTCAGCCAAGGGGGCCTGGACAAAGGGTTTCCTGTCGCAGGGAGGTGTCACACCCCCCCAGACAGGAGATAGTGGATTGTAGCAGGGAGGTTTGAAAGAAACCAGACACTGCTTGGGGCGAACAAGGCTGCCCCTTGCATAATCCGGCCAAACCGGTTCTGGGGCACTCCAGCCCCCGACCCAGCGCGGCCTGGATCAAAGGAAAGGGGTGTAACCACCCCCTTCCTGGGTCCCACCCATAGGAGGGGACCTAGCAGGTAATCCAGCCCCCTAGATTGGTATAAGAATGGGAGCAGTGCCAAAGCACTCAGATCATCCTGATGAAACATAAGAAACGAAACTCTGGACCCTTCGACATCCTACTCAACGTAGAAGACTGAAGAATCTCCCTTGTGGTCAAGGAGTGACCACCCTGTGCAAACAGGCACCATCCAGCCCTCGATGTCTGCTTTGTTGCAGTTCCCGCCGGAACTCGAGCGACAGAGATCGACGAGATCAAGCTTGCCTGCCTTCTAACAGCCCGATCCACAGTCCCTGCAGAGCTGAGACCCGTGGAGGCGACCGGAAGCGTGGGGCACGCCATCTTGGAAAGACCACGAGACGCTGACCGTGCAGCCCACGAGTGACCCTCGAAGCTGTACACCGGGGTTTGAGAAGCCCCAACCCTGAGGCACTCTTGCACCGAAGTTCAGCCCTCCACACTCGACGAGTGCTGCGTGGGGCCCTTCTGCTTCTTTTGGCTCAACGCGTTGGCCCGGTCACTTGCCAGCCGGCTTGTGGCCCCTGTGCCGACGAAACTTGAAAAACAACTTGCGATTCTGGTTGCTCCAGATTTGCACCAGCTCCCCTGAAAAGGAGCCCCCACTCTGACCCTCCTGGTCCGAGTGAGAAGCAATCTTCCGGTTCCGCGTGGATTGCTTTTACCAAGTGTTGTTTGCTCCAATCTTGAAGCCGACAGCGCCGACGGCGAGAGCCTGCGTGGGACAGATCGTGACCTGCTCCTGGACTTCGTAGATGCCCCAGAGCCCAAGTGACAGCGGAGAGAAGCTCCTCGACAACCACCTGATTGCGCCCGACATTGCCTGGTTCCGTCCTGGTTCCACCCTGGTCACTGCTGAGTGACCCAGACTCTGTCCCCTCTGCTTTCAGGTACTTTTCGACTTCGATCCACTCTTGGATCCCACCGGACACTTCTCCTTCACAGCGCCTGCAGCCTCTTCAGCTCCAAGCACCAAGAATCAGCGTGACGAAACCCGACACTACTTCGACCCTGTGCACCCGCTTCCTGTGGGTGAGGTAACATTGCAACGCCGGTGTTCCCACACTGGTACACACCTCTAGGGTCTGTGTCTTAAGTTTTGTCCCTCTAGGTTCAGCGGAAGTGTCCTTAACTGCTATTTGTGTAACTTTTACGCACCATTGACTAACATTGGTGCATGCGTGCGCTTTCAGCGCTGCACCCGAATCCCACGGGCTTTTCCCGACTTCAGCATTGCTTGTCCCGACTGCTCCCAGCGATTCCCTAGGCCTAGGCCTAACCACTGTTCGATTGGTATCTCTTATACCACTTGTTTAGTATATGGTCTGAGTGGCCCCTCGCCCTCATCCATATTTGTGCAACTTTGTATGTTATACTGTGCTTTTGATTTAACGCTTGTGCCCCTTTATTCATAAAGAGTACTGGGGATTATTGTGAGTAATAAATACATATATTTTTATAATATATACTTGTGTGGTGTCCTTTCATTTGATATTACAGGATTGTGATTGGTGAAACAGCTCGCTTAACACGACCTCTTGAGTTAAGCCTTTAAGGCTGCTTAGTCTATGCTACCCTTAAGATAGCTTGTCTATAAGGTTGACTTACAACCAGACACCATAAGGGGATATTTGGACTGATACAAGGTGGTTCCAGAATTGGAAACATCATATATCAGGCCAACTTCTCACAGGCGGTTTTGTCAGGGAAGGCTGCAGCGACCTGTGAACGACAAGATTGGAGTGCAGACATCAAGGAAGCCAGGTAATCAGTCAATATTCTGCTGTCTACATCAGTAATTCTTTTAGGCATTGGCGTACCACACATATTTGGTGGTCTGCCAAAGACCACCTCATACAGAGATAGACCAGTTCTGGAATGTGCTACCATACGCATGTAGAAGAGGGCAACCGGTAAGGCTACCATCCAGTCCACGCCTTTGTCTGTACATATCTTGGCCAATTTTGTCTTCAAAGTCTGGTTGTGTCTCTCTACTAGACCCGCTGCTTGAGGATGTCTTACACAGTGAAATTTCCAAGTGTACCCTAACAGAAGAGACACTTGCTTCATGAGTTCAGAGGAGAAGGGCTGGCCGTTGTCTGAGTAGATGACGCGGGGCAAGCCATATCTCGGGAAATATTCTCTTACTAGTTGCTTAGCAGTTGTCGTTGCAGTGTACTCTGGGACGGGATAGGCTTCTGTCCATCTGGTCAGAGCACATACTACAACTAGCACATACTTTTGACCTCTACATCTCTCCATCTGGATATAGTCCATTTGGAGAACTTCAAATGGATGGTCAGGGGGTTGGAATCCACCCTGCTCCACCTATGTGCCTTTACCTGGGTTGAACTGATTACAAATCATGCACGTTTTAACTCTTTGTTTGGCTGCAGCTCTCAAATGTTTGTTGTGCCATATGTTCTGTATGCTGTCTAACATTGCTTTTTCTCCCAGATGCGCTGGTCCATGTATGGTGTTTATTATAACCTGTACCATAGCATCCGGCAGAACCATACTGCTCTTTCAGGTGTCATCCAACCCTGATCTGTAAGGACCCCTCCTTTTTCCTTCCATTCTAGCAGTTCCTGTGGTGTGACTTTGGACATCCTGGATGTCAGAAAAGGGGTCTCGTATTGCGTATTGGCGGTGTAGCATATTCAATTCTGTTTTTGCTGCTAATTTGGCTGCACTGTCTGCGGAATCATTTCCTTTTGATATTTCATTGGTTCCTTTTGTGTGCGCTTTACACTTTAATACTGCAACTTTCGCTGGTAACTGACTGGCCTCTAAGAGGGCAGTGATGAGTGTAGCATGCTGTATTTTAGACCCGTGTGATGTGAGGAATCCTCTCTCTTTCCATAATGTGCCGAAGTTGTGTACAACCCCGAAAGCGTACTGTGAATCAGTGTAAATGTTAACTGATTTTCCTTTTGCTAAGTGACATGCTCGTGTTAGTGCTATGAGTTCGGCTGCTTGTGCCGACAGTATCTCTATCTTGTGTGCTTCCAAAGTGTTTGTACCATTTGTGACGGCATAGGCTGCTGCTAGTTCTCCAGTGGGGAGTCTCATGCAAGAACCATCAACAAAAAGTGTCATTCCTGCCTTAGAAAGTGGAGTATCTTGTAAATCTGGTCTGGGTTGGGTCACTAAATCAATTATGTCAATACAATCGTGAAGTTGTTCAGTAGGAGAGGTCAGTGGCAACAGTGTTGCTGGGTTTAAAATGTTGCATCGTCTAATCTCAATATGTGGCTGAAAAAGCGTCATCTCATATCCGGTGAGTTTGGCTATTGTCAGATGCTGTGTTTGCGTTCTGTATAGCAGAAGTTCTACAGCGTGTGGGACCTGGACTATCAGATGATGTCCCAATACAATAGCATCACTTTGTCTAATAGCTTGTGCAGTAGCTGCTACTGATTTTAGACATGCAGGTAATGCTTGTGCTACTTGATCTAATGTACTTGAAAAATAACCACATGGTCTATGTCTGTCTGCTTGAAGTTGGGTCAGGACTGATAGTGCTGTACCTGAGTTTTCTGTTGCAAACAAGGTAAAATCTTTGGTGTAATCAGGTGTTGCTAACACTGGGGCTTGACACATAGCCTTTTTAAGAGACTGAAAAGCTTGCGTGTGTTCATCTGTCCAGGGTAATTGTGGAGTAGCGCCAGCTTCGAGTGTTGTCAGCTGCACTAATGGTTTAGAAATGAGTGCAAATTGCGGGATCCACTGTCTACAATATGAGGTGAGACCAATAAAAGATCGAACTTGTTTCTGTGTTGTTGGTTGTGGTATTTGTTGTATGAGCTGGATGCGTTCCTGTGTAAGCTGCCTACCCTCCTTTGACAGCAAGTGCCCTAAGTATGCCACTTGCTGTAAACAAAATTGGAGCTTACCAGGGGAAACTTTATGGCCATTTGCAGCTAGGAATTCTACTACTAGTAGTGATGCTTCAGCACATGCTGCGTCAGATCTGGCCGTAATGAGGATATCATCAACATATTGTAGTATGGCTGTATCCGTGGGCATTTGAATAGTATCCAATTGTCTTTTCAGCGCTTGGCTATATACACTTGGACTTTCAGTGAAACCTTGAGGAGCTCTTGTGAATTGGAAACTTCGTCCTTGTAAGGAGAAGCCGAAAAGGTATTGACTGTCTGGTTGAATGGGTATACTGAAGAATGCGTTTTTTAAGTCAATGACAGAAAAATGCGTTGCTTCTGCATCTATGGCTGTGAGTAAAGTGGAGATGTCTGGGACCACAGGGTGTTGTGGAATGACACATTTATTGAGCTCTCTCAAATCCACCACTAGTCTGTAGACAGGTGGTGTTCCTGGTTCCATTTTTTTATGAACTGGTAAAACAGGGGCATTGCAAATGTTCGAAGTTGTTTCTTTAATCACACCTGACTGTATTAGGTCCTGAATTATTTACATTAATGCTTGTTCAGCTTGAGGTGGAATTTTGTATTGTCTTATACGTGGTAGTTGGGCTCCCTCTTTCAGTGTAACCTTGTGAGGTGTGATTTCCATACATCCTACTGTGGTGGAATCAGTGGCCCAAAGGGTGTGTGGCAAATCTTTCAAACGCTCGTCTAATTCTCTACTTGTGTAGTGGCCCTTAAAATCTCGTAGAAATAATCTGAAATCTTTAGGTGAGCAAACAATAACAGCTCCTAATTCTTTCAATGTTTTTATACCAAGCAAATTTTCTGGACATGATTTTGTCAATATAAGATCTGTAGTTGTCGTGAGGGGACCAACCTGCAAGGGCAGTGGTTTTGACGTGGCGTTTGTCACAGGTTGTCCGGAGAAACCCAGAGAAATACTTTTTAAACCCGAGAGAGGAGCCCCTGGGACCTCTTGATGGCTTATTGTTGTTTTACTGGCCCCAGTGTCTAGTAGAAACGTCCTATCCTCCCCAAGAAGTCGGACCTCTATAAATGGGCCTTTCTGATCTACTGGGATGGGGATTAGGGGCAGTTTGTCATCTTCTCTCCCTGGGCAGCATCATGAAAAATCTGGGTAGTATTCAGTGTAGTCGCTGTCTATAATGTTCATTTGGGCCATTTGTGTTGTCGGTGGAACTGAAGGTGTTGAACTGCCTTGGGAAACATTCTGTTTTGGCTGATATGGACGAGGCTGTGTCTTACCAGTAGCCAAATTGTGCTGTAAGGCAGGGCAGTCTTTAACGAAGTGTCCCATCTTTTTGCAATAATTACAAGTGCTCTTCACGTTTGTCTGGCTACCTGGTGTCCGTTGGCGCTGGGGTGCAGTTTGGGCTACTAATGCTTTCATCTTGGTGTCTTTCATGCGTTTCTTATCATATTCTTCTTCATCCCTAATGCGATTTTGGTGATATTGTAGCATTTGTAACACCTGTGGTGGTGTATGTCCTTGCCAGGTACTTTCTACTTTTAGTACTCTTTCCTTAATAGCTGGCAAGGCGTTGTCTACTAATTTGGAAACAAACAGATGCGGGTAAGCTTCGCTTGTCGGCGTAAGGCCGCTATTTACCGCAAAACATTTTTCAAGTCTGGTGTAATAATCGTCTATGTCTTCACCATGTTTCTGTTTGCAGGAGGAAATGGTATCCCAGTCCTCCTTTTTCACTGTCAGTAACTGTGGTAGCACCTTTAAAATAGTGCCAGGAAGTGCTTTTAGTCTGTCTCCTATACCTTGACTTGCTATTCTAGTATTTTTGTCATTCTGAAGTTCGGTCCATCTAATGTGTTCACCTGCTACTTCCCAATCTTTTACTCTTAGTTTGTCATATATACCCGATGGCAACAATAATTTCAGATTTGCTGTGATATCAGAAAGAGTATATGTTCCCATCATTAATACATCTCCTAATTCTTTAAAGAATCCAGCAGGATCCTTTGAGTGGGAGGGAACCATCTCTTTTATCCTTAGTAACTCAAGTTTTGTCAAGGGTACATAAATAAAAACGCGTTGTAGCGCGCCATTCTTGTCAGCTCTGGGGTGGACCTCTCTCATGGGGAACTGGCGTGTTTGAGGAAGTCTATTAATTGGTCCACAAGTATTATTGAAAGATTTATATTCAGTCGTTTTCTGGTATTTCTGTCTAAAATCTATAAATGTGTTGAGAAAAACTGAACTATTGTGGAGGAACATGTTATCAGCTCAGTCAGACAGAAAATCTTCGAGTCTTGGATCATGTTTAAAATGAGTGTCATTGAGTGTGATGAGATGTTGTACCATGTAGAGACTTGCTAATCTTTGATGTGAGCGTGGTAATGCTAGAAAAAGTTGGGCTATGAGATCATTGTCATATATCTTATATTGAGAGACCCATAGGGTCGCAGTTCTGGCTATTTCCTCCTCCTCCGGTGTAAGTGGAGGTTCCTGGTCTAACCAGTAGTCTAATGCATTGGATGTATTTTCAAATAACTCATCTGGAGATGACCGTTCAGAGTGACCGTGGAGGAATGTAGGCGGGAGTGTTCGTGAATTAGGGACGGAAGAACGAACGGGTAGGACTTTTTCAGTAGGTTCAGTAATTTCCTCCTCAAGTTTCTTATTCTCTTCATTTGTTTGCAAGTTTTGCAGAATACGGGTCACCTTACGGGTGAACCTGTCTAGTGCATCATTTATAAGTTCTAGACTAGTGTGGTCGGATGCGGAATCTAATAAGTCAAAAAGGGAAACTGGTACATTTCTTTCCTCTGCTTGTATGTGTTTTATGAAACAGCAAAGGAGGAACCTATACATGTGCAATTTTACAGGGTGTGATCTTCTTGTAGTCATAGCGTTAATGGCTCGTGAGTTCTCTCCAGTACGAAGAAACTCAGAGGCCGCTTGAAGAAACGTGTCAATTGCTGGTAGATTTCTTATTTCTTCCCAGGAGTCATGAAGTATTTTACTTATTCGGCCCGCCTCCCCTGTGTTGCTCGGAGTCGGGTCATAGGGGCAGTCGGGAATTGTTTTACCTGGGTCTGGACCTACGGCACCCCCTTCTGGAGTGAGAGGTGGTGTGTTATGTTGTAAAAGGGGTGGCGGAGGCAGAGGGTGCTGAATTACTGGAATCTCATATGGAGGTGGAGTATCTAGGAGGAAATTGGTGAAAGTATCCCCTGGTGATGGGGCGGTAGGTTGTGTCTTAGGTGGTGCAATGTTAAGGTTTTCAGGTGCAGATGGCAATACAGGATAAAAACCAGTAGAAATGGCTGATTGTTCCCTTTTATTCCTTTCACTAACTACTTCTTTCCCTATTTCTTGTAACTGTTCTTTCTTGGCCTGCTCTGACATTCTCTTACCCTTTTCAACTTTATGCAATTCCTTCTGTTGCCTCCTATGGGCTTCTTTTCTCCATAATTCCACCGAGTCACTTTGTGACTGGCGGACTCCCTTTTTCTTCCACAACTGTTCCTCTAATTTTATAATACATTCCATGTCAAAAGTACCATTTTCAGGCCATCTATATCTGTGTTCTAGGTCTTTAGTATAATCCACCCATAAATCACAATAAATAATTGCACCGACACCATGTTTTGCATACATGAAGTGTCCTGGAGTATCCCGAGGAGGAAGGGGAATTTCCTTCTCAAGAATACTCCTTTTGGTTGCTATCTTACATATTTTCGAGAAGATAGGCATGATGGCAAGACTTTTCAAAGATTTAACAAACAGAACATATATCTTTACCGTACCCACGAAAGTGGTGAGTCCGTCTTTTATACTAGTTTAGCAGTCCTCACCAAAGATAGGTGAGAAACCAACAAAAACATGTATCTTTACCGCACCCACAAAGTGGTGAGTCCGTCTTTTATACTAGTTTAGCAGTCCTCACCAAAGATAGGTGAGAAACCAACAAAAACATGTATCTTTACCGCACCCACATAAGCTGTGGGTTCGTCTTTATACTTTTCAGCAGTACTCATAACTGGAAGGTCTCTTGAAGATCTTGAAATGCGCGTAGCTTCTAAGGTGGGGCTCGCAGAACCTCGGACTCGTCTCTTCACAGGTTGGGCTCTGGTTCAGGACGTTCCGCAATTTTACTCACCGCCTCGTGTGGATGCCGGGCCGCAGTCGGTCCCACTCTTCGCCTCGAGGGAGTTAGCGGGAATTCCCCGCGTTGTGCATTTTGAAGTCCGTCAAAGGTCAGGAGAGGACAGTACCGGGTCCAATATCGCCGGCGCTTGGGGAAAAGGGAACGTTCCTGTTCGGGCGCCAATTAATGTGGTAAATTAATTCAATATTACCTCATCTCAGAATTAATATACTTAATAATCATAATTTCAGTCGAAGCAAAGAGAGGAGTCCGTGGTGCTTGAGTACAAAAAAAAAGGTCCAGTAACTCGAGTTAAGGGGAGAGCTCCAGCACCAAGCGGGTACAGGAGTGGTCTGCAGCTTTATTCACACATCAGAATATTTATACAGTTTTCAGTCAATAGGCAAAAGAAGAAAAGAGAAGTGACAAGAAAAAGGGAAGTGACAAGCAGTAATTTCCAACAGATGTGTCAAGGTAAGGGCGTGTCTTGTGTCTCGTGAGAGGGCATGCGATGTGTGGAAATGTGTTCTCTTTAAGTTGAAGGACCTTCCTCATTCGGGGGTTTATCTCTGGCTTAGAGTCAAGAACAGGAACCATCTTGTGTAAAACAGGAACTATCTTGCTGGTTCTGGGAATTGGCTGAACCACAACAGTCAAAAAGAGGAACTATCTTGTGTAAAACAGAGACCATCTGCTCTCTGGCTTGCAGTCAAGAACAGGAACTATTTCTTAAAACAGGAACTATCTGCTGCTGGTTCCCAGAATTGGCATAACCACAGAAATGTGTGGTCAATGAACTGAGATGCCAGGTGCAGAGTGTCTTGCTCGTGGGTCTGAAGGCAAAATGGACGACACACACAAAATGGGTGCTTGTCTAGAAAAATGGCTGTCAGGCAGAAACAGGGAAATGATGGGGCACAATTGTCAATTTTATTTCCACATTGCTATCCAGGCTGATGAAGGCTGATAGCCAGAAACCGGTCCTTGGATGCTTGATTCCGGTCTGGGAAAGACATGGCTTGGTAGTTCGGACTGGACTGTTCCCATGAGGCACAGGGTCAGAGCTGATTTGCATATAGCCAGTGTCTAACCCAGGGTGGTGTGGAGTGCAAAAAAACGATGGATTTAGTCCCAGATCCTTGTACTGGGGTGAATGTATGACATTGTTCTACATTCTGTCCATCAGCTGTGTTTTTTGCAATTTTCACCCCGAGTGGGCTGGGTATGCTCAGACGTGAGTTCCAGGCTCTCCACACCACTGGAGTGAAGCTATCCAGGCTGATAGCCAGAAACCGGTCCTTGGATGCTTGATTCCGGTCTGGGAAAGACATGGCTTGGTAGTTTGGACTGGACTGTTCCCATGAGGCACAGGGTCAGAGCTGATTTGCATATAGCCAGTGTCTAACCCAGGGTGGTGTGGAGTGCAAAAAAACAACGGATTTAGGCCCAGATCCTTGTACTGGGGTGAATGTATGACATTGTTCTACATTCTGTCCATCAACTGTGTTTTTTGCAATTTTCACCCGGAGTGGGCTGGGTATGCTCAGACGTGAGTACCGGGCTCTCCACACCACTGGAGTCAAGCTATCCAGGCTGATGAAGGCTGATAGCCAGAAACCGGTCCTTGGATGCTAAAGACATGGCTTGGTAGTTCGGACTGGACTGTTCCCATGAGGCACAGGGTCAGAGCTGATTTGCATATAGCCAGTGTCTAACCCAGGGTGGTGTGGAGTGCAAAAAAACGATGGATTTAGTCCCAGATCCTTGTACTGGGGTGAATGTATGACATTGTTCTACATTCTGTCCATCAACTGTGTTTTTTGCAATTTTCACCCCGAGTGGGCTGGGTATGCTCAGACGTGAGTTCCAGGCTCTCCACACCACTGGAGTCAAGCTATCCAGGCTGATGAAGGCTGATAGCCAGAAACCGGTCCTTGGATGCTTGATTCCGGTCTGGGAAAGACATGTCTTGGTAGTTTGGACTGGACTGTTCCCATGAGGCACAGGGTCAGAGCTGATTTGCATATAGCCAGTGTCTAACCCAGGGTGGTGTGGAGTGCAAAAAAACAACAGATTTAGGCCCAGATCCTTGTACTGGGGTGAATGTATGACATTGTTCTACATTCTGTCCATCAACTGTGTTTTTTGCAATTTTCACCCCGAGTGGGCTGGGTATGCTCAGACGTGAGTCCCAGGCTCTCCACACCACTGGAGTCAAGCTATCCAGGCTGATGAAGGCTGATAGCCAGAAACCGGTCCTTGGATGCTTGATTCCGGTCTGGGAAAGACATGGCTTGGTAGTTCGGACTGGACTGTTCCCATGAGGCACAGGGTCAGAGCTGATTTGCATATAGCCAGTGTCTAACCCAGGTTAGTGTGGAGTGCAAAAAAACGATGGATTTAGGCCCAGATCCTTGTACTGGGGTGAATGTATGACATTGTTCTACATTCTGTCCATCAACGGTGTTTTTTGCAATTTTCACCCTGAGTGGGCTGGGTATGCTCAGACGTGAGTACCGGGCTCTCCACACCACTGGAGTCAAGCTATCCAGGCTGATGAAGGCTGATAGCCAGAAACCGGTCCTTGGATGCTTGATTCCGGTCAGGGAAAGACATGGCTTGTTAGTTCGGACTGGACTGTTCCCATGAGGCACAGGGTCAGAGCTGATTTGCATATAGCCAGTGTCTAACCCAGGGTGGTGTGGAGTGCAAAGAAACAATGGATTTAGGCCCAGATCCATGTACTGGGGTGAATGTATGACATTGTTCTACATTCCGTCCATCAACTGTGTTTTTTGCAATTTTCACCCGAGTGGGCTGGGTATGCTCAGACGTGAGTCCCAGGCTCTCCACACCACTGGAGTCAAGCTATCCAGGCTGATGAAGGCTGATAGCCAGAACCCAGTCCTTGGATGCTTGATTCCAGTCTGGGAAAGACATGGCTTGGTAGTTCGGACTGGACTGTTCCCATGAGGCACACGGTCAGAGCTGATTTGCATATAGCCAGTGTCTAACCCAGGGTGGTCTGCAGTGCAAAAAAACGATGGATTTAGGCCCAGATCCTTGTACTGGGGTGAATGTATGACATTGTTCTACATTCTGTCCATCAACTGTGTTTTTTGCAATTTTCACCCCGAGTGGGCTGGGTATGCTCAGACGTGAGTCCCAGGTTCTCCACACCACTGGAGTCAAGCTATCCAGGCTGATGAAGGCTGATAGCCAGAAACCGGTCCTTGGTTGCTTGATTCCGGTCAGGGAAAGACATGGCTTGGTAGTTCGGACTGGACTGTTCCCATGAGGCACAGGGTCAGAGCTGATTTGCATATAGCCAGTGTATAACCCAGGGTAGTGTGGAGTGCAAAGAAACAATGGATTTAGGCCCAGATCCATGTACTGGGGTGAATGTATGACATTGTTCTACATTCTGTCCATCAACTGTGTTTTTTGCAAATTTCACCCCGAGTGGGCTGGGTATGCTCAGACGTGAGTCCCAGGCTCTCCACACCACTGGAGTCAAGCTATCCAGGCTGATGAAGGCTGATAGCCAGAAACCGGTCCTTGGATGCTTGATTCCGGTCTGGGAAAGACATGGCTTGGTAGTTCGGACTGGACTGTTCCCATGAGGCACAGGGTCAGAGCTGATTTGCATATAGCCAGTGTCTAACCCAGGGTAGTGTGGAGTGCAAACAAACAATGGATTTAGGCCCAGATCCTTGTACTGGGGTGAATGTATGACATTGTTCTACATTCTGTCCATCAACTGTGTTTTTTGCAATTTTCACCCTGAGTGGGCTGGGTATGCTCAGACGTGAGTACCGGGCTCTCCACACCACTGGAGTCAAACTATCCAGGCTGATGAAGGCTGATAGCCAGAAACCGGTCCTTGGATGCTTGATTCCGGTCAGGGAAAGACATGGCTTGGTAGTTCGGACTGGACTGTTCCCATGAGGCCCAGGGTCAGAGCTGATTTGCATATAGCCAGTGTATAACCCAGGGTGGTGTGGAGTGCAAAGAAACGATGGATTTAGGCCCAGATCCATGTACTGGGGTGAATGTATGACATTGTTCTACATTCTGTCCATCAACTGTGTTTTTTGCAATTTTCACCCCGAGTGGGCTGGGTATGCTCAGACGTGAGTCCCAGGCTCTCCACACCACTGGAGTCAAGCTATCCAGGCTGATGAAGGCTGATAGCCAGAAACCGGTCCTTGGATGCTTGATTCCGGTCAGGGAAAGACATGGCTTGGTAGTTCGGACTGGACTGTTCCCATGAGGCACAGGGTCAGAGCTGATTTGCATATAGCCAGTGTATAACCCAGGGTGGTGTGGAGTGCAAAAAAAGATGGATTTAGGCCCAGATCCTTGTACTGGGGTGAATGTATGACATTGTTCTACATTCTGTCCATCAACTGTGTTTTTTGCAATTTTCACCCGAGTGGGCTGAGTATGCTCAGACGTGAGTCCCAGGCTCTCCACCCCACTGGAGTCAAGCTATCCAGGCTGATGAAGGCTGATAGCCAGAAACCGGTCCTTGCATGCTTGATTCCGGTCTGGGAAAGACATGGCTTGGTAGTTCGGACTGGACTGTTCCCATGAGGCACAGGGTCAGAGCTGATTTGCATATAGCCAGTGTCTAACCCAGGGTGGTGTGGAGTGCAAAAAAACGATGGATTTAGGCCCAGGTCCTTGTACTGGGGTGAATGTATGGCATTGTTCTGCATTCTGTCCATCAACTGTGTTTTTTGCAATTTTCAACCCCGAGTGGGCTGGGTATGCTCAGACGTGAGTCCCAGGCTCTCCACACCACTGGAGTCAAGCTATCCAGGCTGATGAAGGCTGATAGCCAGAAACCGGTCCTTGGATGCTTGATTCCGGTCTGGGAAAGACATGGCTTGGTAGTTCGGACTGGACTGTTCCCATGAGGCATAGGGTCAGAGCTGATTTGCATATAGCCAGTGTCTAACCCAGGGTGGTATGGAGTGCAAAAAAACAATGGATTTAGGCCCAGATCCTTGTACTGGGGTGAATGTATGACATTGTTCAACAGTCTGTCCATCAACTGTGTTTTTTGCAATTTTATGCTCAGACGTGAGTCCCAGGCTCTCCACACCACTGGAGTCAAGCTATCCAGGCTGATGAAGGCTGATAGCCAGAAACCGGTCCTTGGTTGCTTGATTCCGGTCTGGGAAAGACATGGCTTGGTAGTTCGGACTGGACTGTTCCCATGAGGCACAGGGTCAGGGCTGATTTGCATATAGCCAAAGTCTAACCCAGGGTGGTGTGGAGTGCAAAAAAACGATGGATTTAGGCCCAGATCCTTGTACTGGGGTGAATGTATGACATTGTTCTACATTCTGTCCATCAACTGTGTTTTTTGCAATTTTCACCCCGAGTGGGCTGGGTATGCTCAGACGTGAGTTCCAGGCTCTCCACACCACTGGAGTCAAGCTATCCAGGCTGATGAAGGCTGATAGCCAGAAACCGGTCCTTGGATGCTTGATTCCGGTCTGGGAAAGACATGGCTTGGTAGTTCGGACTGGACTGTTCCCATGAGGCACAGGGTCAGAGCTGATTTGCATATAGCCAGTGTCTAACCCAGGGTGGTGTGGAGTGCAAATAAACGACGGATTTAGGCCCAGATCCTTGTACTGGGGTGAATGTATGACATTGTTCTAATTTCTGTCCATCAACTGTGTTTTTTGCAATTTTCACCCTGAGTGGGCTGGGTATGCTCAGACGTGAGTACCGGGCTCTCCACACCACTGGAGTCAAACTATCCAGGCTGATGAAGGCTGATAGCCAGAAACCGGTCCTTGGATGCTTGATTCCGGTCAGGGAAAGACATGGCTTGGTAGTTCGGACTGGACTGTTCCCATGAGGCATAGGGTCAGAGCTGATTTGCATATAGCCAGTGTCTAACCCAGGGTGGTATGGAGTGCAAAAAAACAATGGATTTAGGCCCAGATCCTTGTACTGGGGTGAATGTATGACATTGTTCAACAGTCTGTCCATCAACTGTGTTTTTTGCAATTTTATGCTCAGACGTGAGTCCCAGGCTCTCCACACCACTGGAGTCAAGCTATCCAGGCTGATGAAGGCTGATAGCCAGAAACCGGTCCTTGGTTGCTTGATTCCGGTCTGGGAAAGACATGGCTTGGTAGTTCGGACTGGACTGTTCCCATGAGGCACAGGGTCAGGGCTGATTTGCATATAGCCAGTGTCTAACCCAGGGTGGTGTGGAGTGCAAAAAAACGATGGATTTAGGCCCAGATCCTTGTACTGGGGTGAATGTATGACATTGTTCTACATTCTGTCCATCAACTGTGTTTTTTGCAATTTTCACCCCGAGTGGGCTGGGTATGCTCAGACGTGAGTTCCAGGCTCTCCACACCACTGGAGTCAAGCTATCCAGGCTGATGAAGGCTGATAGCCAGAAACCGGTCCTTGGATGCTTGATTCCGGTCTGGGAAAGACATGGCTTGGTAGTTCGGACTGGACTGTTCCCATGAGGCACAGGGTCAGAGCTGATTTGCATATAGCCAGTGTCTAACCCAGGGTGGTGTGGAGTGCAAATAAACGACGGATTTAGGCCCAGATCCTTGTACTGGGGTGAATGTATGACATTGTTCTAATTTCTGTCCATCAACTGTGTTTTTTGCAATTTTCACCCGAGTGGGCTGGGTATGCTCAGACGTGAGTCCCAGGCTCTCCACCCCACTGGAGTCAAGCTATCCAGGCTGATGAAGGCTGATAGCCAGAAACCGGTCCTTGGATGCTTGATTCCGGTCTGGGAAAGACATGGCTTGGTAGTTCGGACTGGACTGTTTCCATGAGGCACAGGGTCAGAGCTGATTTGCATATAGCCAGTGTCTAACCCAGGGTAGTGTGGAGTGCAAACAAACAATGGATTTAGGCCCAGATCCTTGTACTGGGGTGAATGTATGACATTGTTCTACATTCTGTCCATCAACTGTGTTTTTTGCAATTTTCACCCTGAGTGGGCTGGGTATGCTCAGACGTGAGTACCGGGCTCTCCACACCACTGGAGTCAAACTATCCAGGCTGATGAAGGCTGATAGCCAGAAACCGGTCCTTGGATGCTTGATTCCGGTCTGGGAAAGACATGGCTTGGTAGTTCGGACTGGACTGTTCCCATGAGGCACAGGGTCAGAGCTGATTTGCATATAGCCAGTGTCTAACCCAGGGTGGTGTGGAGTGCAAAAAAACGATGGATTTAGGCCCAGATCCTTGTACTGGGGTGAATGTATGACATTGTTCTACATTCTGTCCATCAACTGTGTTTTTTGCAATTTTCACCCCGAGTGGGCTGGGTATGCTCAGACATGAGTCCCAGGCTCTCCACACCACTGGAGTCAAGCTATCCAGGCTGATGAAGGCTGATAGCCAGAAACCGGTCCTTGGATGCTTGATTCCGGTCTGGGAAAGACATGGCTTGGTAGTTCGGACTGGACTGTTCTCATGAGGCACAGGGTCAGAGCTGATTTGCATATAGCCAGTGTCTAACCCAGGGTGGGATGGAGTGCAAAAAAACGATGGATTTAGGCCCAGATCCTTGTACTGGGGTGAATGTATGACATTGTTCTACATTCTGTCCATCAACTGTGTTTTTTGTAAGTACCTTCCTAGCAGAGACACAAGCCTTGGATTCCTCCCAATATGGCTTTAGAGAAGGTCATAGTACCGAGTCCGCTCTCATCAAGGCCACAGATGAGATTAGGGAAGCGGTTGATTGGGGTGGCAGGGCAGCTCTGGTCTTATTGGATCTGTCCGCCGCCTTTGATACGATCCATCATGACATTTTGATGGACCATCTAAATGCATGCGGGATCCATGGGAATGCCTGGGACCTTTTAAGATATTTTTTTATCTGACAGAGGACAAATTGTTGCACTGGGAGATCATCAGTCTAAAACTTTTGCACTGCCTATGGGGTTCCACAGGGGTACTCTCTCAGTCCCACGCTTTTCAATGTGTACGTTTCTTCTTTGGCCCATATTATCAGTGCGTTTGGATTCGGCCTCACCTCGTATGCGAACAGCACCCAAATTGTGATATCTCTGCTACCCGGCAAGGAGGCAGGATTAGATAAATGTTTTCAAGACTATGATATCAGTGGGGAGTTGAATGGCAGAGAACTGCCTAAAACTCAACACTGGTAAAACCGAGGTCATATTGTCTGGCAATGATATTAACTTCTGGACACCGAACTGGTGGCCAGACTCGAGGGGCTCTCTACCTTCACCCGCAAAAAAGGTTAAAAACCTAGGAGTGACTGTGGACAACAGTCTTACCTTCAGTCACCAGGTAAATTCCGTGGCATCAAAAACATTTTATGTGATTAAAATACTTTGGAAGATATTGCCCTTTCTGCCCCCGAGAAGCCCGCAAACAGTAGTCGCGACTCTCGTAATGTTGAGGTTGGACTACTGCAACAGTTTGTATCTAAATGTTCAACAAAGGTTCCTGAAAAAACTTCAAATGCTGCAGAATGCAGCTGCCAGACTGCTTACAGGCACATCTCAGCTTGCTCCTATATCCAAGGAAATAAATAAACTGCACTGGCTTCCAGTAAGGAACCGAGTTGGCTTTACACCCCTTTGTCTCATTTTTAAAGCACTTCATGGTACAGGACCAGACCATTTAAAACAGCAGTTGTACTGGTACATACCGAAAAGACCACTTTGCTCACTAGGTGCCAGGTTGGTCTCAGTTTCACTCATAAGAAAAGTTTGATTGGAAGGCAGAAGCTTTACCTATTGTACTGCTAAAGCATGGAATGACTAGTCGTTTTAATTAAGAAATGCCACGGACCTCTTAGCTTTCAGGAAAAGCTTAAAAACCAAGCTATTGCCCAATAAATGTTCTTCCATTTCTTGCCTAAAGGAGATATAACTAGCACCCAAAACACCCCTGGGTAATCGCTGCGCTGTATAAATATCATTAACATTAACATTAACATAACATTAAACATGCATCAGGCTACAAAGGTACTGTTGGACTTTGGCCCTTAGGGCAGGTTCACCCCTAGACTTTTTGCTTGAAATGGTGACCTGGAGATGGTGATTTTTGGATACTGCGCACTTTCACTGTGTCCCAGTGGAAAGTGCGTGCGCACTCTGAGTGCATGTGCTGAGCTAGGCCTGCCCGCCCATAGGAATGCATGGGGAATGTATGTGTCCCTGGTAGTTCCTGATGCGTGGGGTGTACAGGCTTGAGTCTGGTATGTGTGAACTCGTGAGAGTGAATGCTGCGAGATGGTGTATGCAGCATGTATGTGTCTAGTAGCGAAGCGCCATTTCTAGACATGGCTGTACGTGTGCTGTGAGGGTGCTGGCGTGTGATTGGCTGGAGCTGGCTGGGATGCCAGGCTCCAGGAAGTCTGTGTGGGTCTGCCCCGGTGGTGAGTGGGAGATTAGCATGAGTGATGTGTGGGAGGAGTGTACCTGTGTCCTGGATGGGCTGGGTTTTCCCCACACAATGCTGGCTCCGCCCCCCTGTGGTGTGACTGATGACCCTAGCCCTGCCTGTGAATAGAATGGGTGGTTGGGCCATCAAGAGTGCTCCAGAACCAGCTGCGACTGGTTCTGCCCCCACCCTGCACCTAAAGACAAAGGGAAAAGGTGTATAAAAGAGGGGCTGTGACCCCATGAAAATGTTCTTGTTTGCTGCTTGAATCTGCCAGGGGCGTGCTGCTGCTTGGGCTCAGGGATGGCTTGCCTCCCTGAGCCCTGCCCAGCCCCTGGCTTGCTGATGGCCCCCTGAAGGACTTGCTGTTGCCCTAGCACCTGGGAGCGCTTTGGATTTCCCCTGTAGCGCTTGAGAGCGCTTTGTTGCCCCTCTAGCGCTGGGAGGGCTGAGATTGCCTGCCTAGCGCTTGGAAACGCTGGATTTTACCCCTAGCGCCTGGGAGCGCTTTTTGCTGCTGTTTAGCGCTTACGAGCGCTTATTTGTGCCTGCAGTGCTTGGGAGCGCTGTGGTCTGCAGAGGCCGGTGCCCACCCGGCATCCGATCGCCCCGTGTGGCGAGTTGACAGCGCGGGTGCCACCCCGCTTATTGCTGTGGTGTTGTGCCGATTTATTGATCTACGAGGGAGCCCACTCCTCGGATCATCTGGGAGCCCGCCTGCCTGCCTGAAACGGGCCGCCGCGCTGCCCGCGACGACCCGGAAGTGTTCCGGCCGGCCGGCCAATCAGAGCGCGGCCCCGGAAGAAGCAACCGGAAGTTCCGCCTCGCCGCCGGGAGAGGAGAGCCCAGCAGCGAGGAGAGCAGAGAAAAGGTGCCGGCAAGGCTCCGTCGCGGTGAGGAGAGCCCCGCCGCCCAGGAGAGCCCCGGGACCAGCGGGAGAGACCCGCCTCCGCGGGAGAGCCCAGCGCGAACCCGGTAGGTGCCTGCAGGAGAGGGGGGAGCGTCGGGACACATTGCCGGTGTCCGCCCCGCCCCCTCTCTGTAGCGCGACCTCGCGCCTTTGTGTTTTGAGCCTGAGGGCTCAGGGGGCACTTGTGAGCGACCCGAGTCCCCAAGAGGGGGACTCCAACCCGAGCCAGAGAGGCTCCACCGAGAGAAAGCACCTCCGCGTTTGTGGAGCCACGAGGTGCCCCGGGGGCACCAGTAGCGTTAGAGCCCAGCGAGGCTCTTGGCCAGCATTATTGCTTTGGGTCCCCAGAGCGAGGGACCCCCCAGCCCAGCGAGGCTGTACCTTTCTGTTGCTGGAGCCCTGAGAGGCTCAGCAGCCCCCCTTGCTGGTGAGAGAGCCTAAGAGAGGCTCACCAGTGCCACAGTTGTGGTTCTTTGAGCCCAGAGAGGCTCCAACTTTGCGCTAACTTTCCCTGCTCCAGTTGCCCAGCACTTTGTGGGCAACTGCCACGTTTAGGCCCTGACATTGGGACACCGGGACAGTCACAGGTGGTGACTGGTGAGTTTGGGGAAATTGGTATTTGTTCTGCACCTCTGAATGTATTGATTATGCGTCATGTGCCTTTACACCTCTGAATGTTACGGCATCATGTGTTTTGCTTACACCTCTGAATGGGTAGATTATTCATCATGTGTTCTCTTTGTCCTTTTACACCTCTGAATGTTACGACATCATGTGTGTTGCTTTTGCACCCCTACAGGTAGTGTGACGTGTAGGTGGTTGTTTTCTCCCTAGTACAGGTGGTGCTAGTGAGGCCCTGTTACCAGTAATGACTGGTTGTATGCTATTACTGAAAGTATTGCTTTATTACTGAAGGTATTGCTAAAGTGCTATTACTGAAAGTATTGCTTTATTACTGAAGGTATTGCTAAAGTGCTATTACTGAAAGTATTGCTTTATTACTGAAGGTATTGCTTTATTTCTGAAAGTATTATTTCTGAAAGTGCTACTTCTGATTCCTGACAGTGGTCCAGGTGGCCCTGTCTTGTACATATCCCCTGTAAATTCTGCCCGTGCCTCTGGCACATTGTAAAGTGTGTGTTTTATCTAATGTGTTTTGGTGTAATACAAAGGCTATTATTTTTATATAACCTTGTGTGGAGTTTCCTTTGTGGTGGGCCTTTGGTTGTTGTTGCTGGGGTGCGTGCGCAAATACTTAGCCTACATCGCCTCCAAGTTTAGCCTTGCTGCTCGCGCCACGTTACCTAGAGGGTGAGTAGGGGTTATCTTGGCGTGTAACTCCCTTGCCCTGACTTGGGGGTGGTGGTCTCTGACTGACTTTGGCGAAAGCCCTGGCCAGCCGGGGATCCCATTTCCAACATTGGTGGCAGCGGTGGGATAAGGATTTGTGTTTGCGTTGTATCACAGTAGCGGCTGGCTGCACCACAAAACTCTGCATTTTAGATAAAAACATTTTGGGGATTATTGTAGGGAATTTGCTAAAAATGTCATTTCTGTGGAAATGTGTTTCTTGTGCACTTTGAGTTAGGTGTCCCTAGCTCGGGAGGGTAGATCATCCCCCTAAGTGCAGTGTGTTTTCTGGATTCACAGAAGGGTGGGATCCAGTGGTGGCAGCATGAGTGTGTCCAGTGCATGTGTCCCCCGTCCCTGCCCTGGAGTAATGGTACCTGTGTCAAGTGTGGTCAGGTTGAGAAGTCAGGGGTGGTAGAAACTGCCTTACCAGTCTGGGGAGGGGTGTGTGTGGATGAATGGTGTGTGGCACTGGATGTGTTTGTGAGTTCTCTGGATGGGGAGCTTGCTGAATGCTAGTTTTGTTCAGATACCTAAGTCCTGTGTGTTGAACTTTTCCCAAGAACGTCTGCAGATAGTGGAGCCTGCTTTTTGATTTCTGTGGTCTGTTGAGAGACAGAATTTTGGAGTTGGTAATGTTCTGGGAGGAGAGAGGCATAGGGGATGGAGTGATTCCAAAAGGAGTGTCTGAGGTGTCTTCCAGCCCAGCGTGGTGGAAGAGGTTCAGTGTAGCCCAGCTAGGTCTCGGTGTAGGGGCTCACGTCCTGTCTCAAGAGGAGAAGGAGTGGGTGGGACTGCATGTCTCCAGGTGCCCGAAACCCAGTGTCAGGGCCTGGAGTGTTTCTGAAGGGAACATCAGGTCGGGGGCCTAGGCTGTACCAATAGGTCATTTGAGGAGGATCTTCCAGAGTGTCTGGAGAACGTGGAACCTCTGTAACCAGGGTTCCAGTAGTTCTGGTGTCTGGCAGTACCGCTCCAGTTGGGAGGGTGCAGAAGTCCAGATGGAGGGGTGCGAGGGGGATAGGTTCCCCAGTGGAAGAACCAGTGGGTCAGGGGCCAACCAGAAGGGTTGTGTCGCCAGGGAGTGACCATGGTGATGCCACTTCTGTCCTGAGTGTCAGGCAGACTTGTACATGACACATTAGTTGTGTCACCCTCAAGGAAGTCCTGGTGCGCCAGGCATCTGACCAAAGGGTACGTCCCTCGGTTGGGGAGCCAGTAGCCGGTGTTTCCGGATCTGGACGTCAGGGCAACTGTATGTAGTGTCCTGAAGTTACAAGAGGGAACTCCTGCCTGATGAGAAGGAACCGGGTAAGCTGTATGGGGTATTGACCTGCAGTGGTTGCCTTGCTGCTGAAGGAGGAGAGAAAGTCTTAGATTTTTGTTTCCAACTTGTAGAAGTCCTGGTGCGCCAGGCATCTAACCAAAGGGTAGTGTCCCTAGGTCAGGGAGCCAGGTTCAGGTGTTACCTGTCCTGGACGGCAGGGCGACTGTAGCCAGTGTCCTGGCCGGTTTGTCTTCTAGGGGTACCCCTGTGAACACAGGTGGGGCTCATCTTAAGTGAAGAGACCCTGTGTTTCCCAGAAGGGGTGGTACAGGCCTAGCAGGGATCTTTAGGGTTCTTGGCTGAGTGTTGTGGTACTACCCTGAGAGCAGGTGGGGCCTACCTTAAGTGGAGGGACCCTGTTCTACAATGGGAGGGTGCAGAACTCTGGAAGGGGGTCAGAGGAAGTCTGACCCCTGTGCATCCGGTGAATTTGAATCCCAGGTGGTAAACCAGTTAAGGGAGCTGTGACTCAGTCATGACCACCCTGGTGTCCTGTAGGCACCGCACTGAGCAACGTCCCCCTCGAGCAACGCCGCCTCTGCGCTCACCGACGTCGTCACGACGCCGTCAACGAGCCATAGGATGCACCGCAACTGGGGGGCACCGCGGCGTGCGACGCCTCGCTACACCGTTCTGGTGGTGGTCTGACTGTGGTCACTGCTGCTGAGGAAGACAGGTCCTAAACTGGTGGGAGAGTTGTGTTCTGGAGGGTGCTTCAGAAATAGAGGTAGGGTGGGGCATTCCTGCCCGTGACCTCTGGTCAGCCTGAGGGTGCGGACCCTAGGTTGAAGGATCAGTGGTAGTTTGGAACTAGACTGAGAAAGGGAGTGGAGAATGGCTATTGTAGGCCAGGGGTTACTACCCCCCACTCTGGGGATGGGCATGGACCAGTGGTATCTGGGTGGCCTAGGGCCTGGTCCTGGCCGTGGACAGCTTGGGAGTACCAGTGGGGTAGCCCAGTTGGTCCAGACAGTGTGTTTAGAAGGAATCCCATGGGTTCACCGTGGCGTAGAACAGGAGGGTGTCCCTGCAGTTGCGGGCCTGCGTCCGTGTTCTATCGCCCCAAGCAGGGAAGTCCATCACGGTGGTGATTGGTCTCCCCTGCGTTTTGGCTGGAAGGGGGTTATGTTGGACTTTGGCCCTTAGGGCAGGTTCACCCCTAGACTTTTTGCTTGAAATGGTGACCTGGAGATGGTGATTTTTGGATACTGCGCACTTTCACTGTGTCCCAGTGGAAAGTGCGTGCGCACTCTGAGTGCATGTGCTGAGCTAGGCCTGCCCGCCCATAGGAATGCATGGGGAATGTATGTGTCCCTGGTAGTTCCTGATGCGTGGGGTGTACAGGCTTGAGTCTGGTATGTGTGAACTCGTGAGAGTGAATGCTGCGAGATGGTGTATGCAGCATGTATGTGTCTAGTAGCGAAGCGCCATTTCTAGACATGGCTGTACGTGTGCTGTGAGGGTGCTGGCGTGTGATTGGCTGGAGCTGGCTGGGATGCCAGGCTCCAGGAAGTCTGTGTGGGTCTGCCCCGGTGGTGAGTGGGAGATTAGCATGAGTGATGTGTGGGAGGAGTGTACCTGTGTCCTGGATGGGCTGGGTTTTCCCCACACAATGCTGGCTCCGCCCCCCTGTGGTGTGACTGATGACCCTAGCCCTGCCTGTGAATAGAATGGGTGGTTGGGCCATCAAGAGTGCTCCAGAACCAGCTGCGACTGGTTCTGCCCCCACCCTGCACCTAAAGACAAAGGGAAAAGGTGTATAAAAGAGGGGCTGTGACCCCATGAAAATGTTCTTGTTTGCTGCTTGAATCTGCCAGGGGCGTGCTGCTGCTTGGGCTCAGGGATGGCTTGCCTCCCTGAGCCCTGCCCAGCCCCTGGCTTGCTGATGGCCCCCTGAAGGACTTGCTGTTGCCCTAGCACCTGGGAGCGCTTTGGATTTCCCCTGTAGCGCTTGAGAGCGCTTTGTTGCCCCTCTAGCGCTGGGAGCGCTGAGATTGCCTGCCTAGCGCTTGGAAACGCTGGATTTTACCCCTAGCGCCTGGGAGCGCTTTTTGCTGCTGTTTAGCGCTTACGAGCGCTTATTTGTGCCTGCAGCGCTTGGGAGCGCTGTGGTCTGCAGAGGCCGGTGCCCACCCGGCATCCGATCGCCCCGTGTGGCGAGTTGACAGCGCGGGTGCCACCCCGCTTATTGCTGTGGTGTTGTGCCGATTTATTGATCTACGAGGGAGCCCACTCCTCGGATCATCTGGGAGCCCGCCTGCCTGCCTGAAACGGGCCGCCGCGCTGCCCGCGACGACCCGGAAGTGTTCCGGCCGGCCGGCCAATCAGAGCGCGGCCCCGGGAGAAGCAACCGGAAGTTCCGCCTCGCCGCCGGGAGAGGAGAGCCCAGCAGCGAGGAGAGCAGAGAAAAGGTGCCGGCAAGGCTCCGTCGCGGTGAGGAGAGCCCCGCCGCCCAGGAGAGCCCCGGGACCAGCGGGAGAGACCCGCCTCCGCTGGAGAGCCCAGCGCGAACCCGGTAGGTGCCTGCAGGAGAGGGGGGAGCGTCGGGACACATTGCCGGTGTCCGCCCCGCCCCCTCTCTGTAGCGCGACCTCGCGCCTTTGTGTTTTGAGCCTGAGGGCTCAGGGGGCACTTGTGAGCGACCCGAGTCCCCAAGAGGGGGACTCCAACCCGAGCCAGAGAGGCTCCACCGAGAGAAAGCACCTCCGCGTTTGTGGAGCCACGAGGTGCCCCGGGGGCACCAGTAGCGTTAGAGCCCAGCGAGGCTCTTGGCCAGCATTATTGCTTTGGGTCCCCAGAGCGAGGGACCCCCCAGCCCAGCGAGGCTGTACCTTTCTGTTGCTGGAGCCCTGAGAGGCTCAGCAGCCCCCCTTGCTGGTGAGAGAGCCTAAGAGAGGCTCACCAGTGCCACAGTTGTGGTTCTTTGAGCCCAGAGAGGCTCCAACTTTGCGCTAACTTTCCCTGCTCCAGTTGCCCAGCACTTTGTGGGCAACTGCCACGTTTAGGCCCTGACATTGGGACACCGGGACAGTCACAGGTGGTGACTGGTGAGTTTGGGGAAATTGGTATTTGTTCTGCACCTCTGAATGTATTGATTATGCGTCATGTGCCTTTACACCTCTGAATGTTACGGCATCATGTGTTTTGCTTACACCTCTGAATGGGTAGATTATTCATCATGTGTTCTCTTTGTCCTTTTACACCTCTGAATGTTACGACATCATGTGTGTTGCTTTTGCACCCCTACAGGTAGTGTGACGTGTAGGTGGTTGTTTTCTCCCTAGTACAGGTGGTGCTAGTGAGGCCCTGTTACCAGTAATGACTGGTTGTATGCTATTACTGAAAGTATTGCTTTATTACTGAAGGTATTGCTAAAGTGCTATTACTGAAAGTATTGCTTTATTACTGAAGGTATTGCTAAAGTGCTATTACTGAAAGTATTGCTTTATTACTGAAGGTATTGCTTTATTTCTGAAAGTATTATTTCTGAAAGTGCTACTTCTGATTCCTGACAGTGGTCCAGGTGGCCCTGTCTTGTACATATCCCCTGTAAATTCTGCCCGTGCCTCTGGCACATTGTAAAGTGTGTGTTTTATCTAATGTGTTTTGGTGTAATACAAAGGCTATTATTTTTATATAACCTTGTGTGGAGTTTCCTTTGTGGTGGGCCTTTGGTTGTTGTTGCTGGGGTGCGTGCGCAAATACTTAGCCTACATCGCCTCCAAGTTTAGCCTTGCTGCTCGCGCCACGTTACCTAGAGGGTGAGTAGGGGTTATCTTGGCGTGTAACTCCCTTGCCCTGACTTGGGGGTGGTGGTCTCTGACTGACTTTGGCGAAAGCCCTGGCCAGCCGGGGATCCCATTTCCAACAGGTACTGACATCAAGTTATCCAGATACTCCGGACCATAACAGCAGTCTGGATAGAGCAGACAGTTAAACACTGCCTACTGGGGGTACTCCTGACACCAAAAAAGGGAACACGCACCATGCACAAATTTGCCCTCCTAGGCCTGGTATTGGCAAAGCGGCGCATTGTGATAGGCTGGACTCCCTCCAGAATTTGCTACATGGATGTAAGATATACGGGAGTGAGGGAAGAAAGTCGCCTTAAAATTGTATGCACAGATGAACATGCTGAACAGAATTTGGAGTACTGGGGGCATTTGTTGGAAGGATTGTGAATGCCGGAGTCGCAACTGGACTCGGAATCAGATACTACTCAGAGCACACAACCAAACACCTATTTGCCATATACAGAGACCTGGGATAGCCCAGACACCCAAGTGCAGGAGAGTCAGATATTGCTAAGTAGTAGGGCCCCTCCCACACCGTTCACATAACCTCTGAATGACGAGCTGTCGCCCGATTCCATGCAATGAATAATTAACGGTTTGGTATCCTCAATCCTTTGAGCGAATTCCATCACCAGGTACTGCTATGTAATGTTATAATGTTTTTGTTTTTTCCTTACTCATATTGTACGATCCTTATTATTGTGATTACTGCATATTGACTGTCAGTATAAATGAAGAGTAGGTGTGTTACAGTGGAGCATCACGCACATTGCAACATAATTCTTCTTAATAGCCCATAGGCAGATTAGGAGTAAATTTAGTATGTCATAATTTTGGTGATTAACAATGCAGCATTATAATAAAAATAAAAAATAAAGCCTGTAGTGAGAGGAATATGGCTTTGAGCTCTAGACTATTGTTGTTTTTCAGTTTCTGATTACTGGACCCTGAATCTGGAGGTCTTCTCAGCGGCCTCCACAGCCTTCCATAGAGGCTTCCGTTGTTAGAATGAAGTCTGGCATCTCTTGCAGAAAGGTAAGGCCTTTCGAGAGATTCAGCCTGTGATACTACCTTTGCATTGCTTCTTTCATGATCTGAGTGACATGTCCGAGAGGGATCCCGATGTTTGCAGCCACTGATGTTGAGAGTCCTACTGAAGAGGTTTCATCTTGAGCCTTGCCAAAGGTATAAGGTCTATTGCCGATGGGCCCATGCCCAGGAGCGATTTGTACTTCCTTACAAAAATGAACCGGTTTCCTGAGATTGCCAGCGCCAACTGCTGTAGACAGATTTGATGGTCTTCCGAGAGACAGGCATTGCATTGGACTGTGCTTAGCTTGGAGCCCAGAAACAATATGGCCTGGTTGGGAAGAAATTATGATTTGCCTAGGTTCACTGCCAGTCCTACATTGTGGAACAGCCGAAGACAAGCTTCTGTAGTACTGGTAAATTGTCGTGCCGTTGGTGCTTAGAGCAGCCAGCCGCCCAAGTAGAGGAACACTGGGTAACCTTGAGAGCACAGAGCTGCAGCTACTTGAGCGAGGTACTTGGAAAATATCCTTGGTGCAGATTTTAGGCTAAAAGGGAGGTACCAGCTACCGTAAACCTGAGAAATTTCTGATGTTTTCCATGAATGTAGATATGGAAATATGTGTCTTCCAAATGGAGGGAGTTCATGAAGTGTTCTCGGCTGAAGCGAAGCAGGATATCGGACAGTGATTTCTTTTCTATCAAGACAAAACAGGGTCAGAAATCTTGTCCCCTTTGTAGTACTGGGACCTCTTTGATTGCTCCTTAGGAAAAACTTGACCTTGGCCTCTCTGTACAATAAGTGTAGACGAGGGAAAAGGGATCCCCTAGGTGGAGTAGTGGGTGGTTTCTTTGTGAACTCCAGGGTATGACCAAAGGCGAATAGATCAAATACCCATTGGTCAGTGGTTATCTCCTTCTACTGTGGCAAGTAATTGGCACTTTTGGCAACCACAGGATGAGGAGGATAGGAAGCTGGTACCCAGTCCAGTTCATTGCTTTCTGCTAGTATCTCAGCCATGGATAAGTGTTTTCCTGGGGCCCCCCTGGGGAGAGAAACCGGCCATTGATGACTGATGGTATATTCAAGGCTGATCCCCCTGTCTGTAATCTGCCTGATAGCCCTGATATTGTTGGGCCCTCTGAAAGCTACCTATGTATGGGATGAAGCTTCGTCATCTGGCTCCTCTGAATGGCATTTTCCTGTACTGCAGGGTGCCTAAAGCTTTTGCTGTCTCAGTGTTGGTTTTAATAGTCAAAAGCTCCTTATCGATATGTTTTCTAAACAAAGTGTCCCTATCGAAAGCCATGGCCAATATCTTTGTTTGAACCTTATGCCTGAAGGTAGTGGCAATGCAACACTGCAGCGCCATCTAGCTTTCAAAAACCTCTGCTGGCTATGCCCATTGCACAGTCGCTGGTTTCTGATGCTGCTCACTCTCCTTCCAATAGACTCTTTCTGGCTTCTTGCTTTCTATCTTCCGGGATGAGGTCTAACTTTGAGGCCATGTCAAACCACATCTGCTGGTCATATCGGCCAATGATTGCCGGGGCATTGGCTGTCTGAACTAGGACTGCTGCATGATAGGAAAGCATTTCCCCATAATATACATTCTGTGTCCCGCCTTATCAGGCGGATTATGATGGGAGTGGCCGGATTCTTAGGTCTGCTCTGTCCCCTGGAGCCCTGTATTTTTTGTCAATCCGAGGGAGCACTGGCAATATCATAGCCTGCATTTTTAATAATTTTTACTCCCTCCTGCCAGATGTAATCTATTATGGCGATAGAGAGCACAGATGTTCTTGCTTCCTCTTTGAAGTCATACTGTAAGCAGTCTGTATGCTTTACCGTCATTGGCAGATGGAGCCTGGGGGTTGCCCTCTCCAATAAATTGTTAAACCCTCCAATGTTTTAGGGAGGTGAGTCCGCTGGGTGATGTGAAGGAGGAGAGAGAGTGAGAGGAACGGACTTTAAGATCTAACTATCAGTGTTTGCTTTCTGACCCTCGATATGCTAAGTCTGGACATGGGGGATGATTTTTCATGGTCAGGACTGCCAGACTATAGAACTCGCTGCCACCTCATTTGTGCCTGATAGAGGCAGAACATGAGTTTAGGAAGACCGTAAAAACCTAGCTCTTTAATCAAGGGTAGTTACAGGTGGTTGGCTAGGCCTCCTAATGCAATCTCAAACACACAGAGATGATGGACGGAGAGCTAAAACATTTCAGGCACTCAGCCCCAGTCACAGATCTGGGCTGAATCTATCCTCTCCTTGTGTTTGCTTTGTTCGCCTTAAGTTGGCTGGGTATGCCTAGACGTGGGTCCCTCGCTCACTTTGCCAGTGGATTCAAGCTAGCCTGGCTAATGATGGGTGTTACCCCGAAACCAGTCCCATGAGGCTTGGTTCCGGTCCAGGCAAGACCTGGCTTGGCAGTTCGGGCTGGACTATTCCCCTGAGGAATAGGGTCAGGACTGATTTGCATACAGCTGGGTCTGAACTGGGGTGGCAAAGTGAGCTAAAGAATGATGATAGATTCAATGCAGATCTGTGACTGGGGGTGAGTGTCTGAAAAGTTTCAGCTCTCCGTCCATCATCTTCTTGTGTTTGCTTTCTTCAGCAATCTCTGCATAGCACTAACCCCCTGAGGAAGCTGAACCCTTTACAAATGTATATTGATTTATTGATTGATTGACTGATTGGCAGCAGGCCGAAAAGGTCCCGGGGCAGTGGTCTGTCTTCCCCAGGGGCCAACCAACAACCAGCTCAGGAAGTGTGGCCAGCCATTCACAAACAGTAGCAGGTCCATCACAAGAACCGACTCCTAACCTATCTCGGAGTGGACCATCACACATAATGGCACACAACAACCCACAGGGGGCAGGCAAGAATTTGAGGCAGACATTACACTACACATGGCAGTGGTAAAAAATGTGGTGGGCCAGCCCCCTCCCTGCTACAGGACGTAAAAAAAAAGAAGTGGGGCAGAGTAAACGTTAGGACGCACTATGTCCTATTCATCTATTTCAGATTACTTCGAGGCACCCTTATTATTGATGTAGTGGGTAGGATAGGTTAGGTTAAAGTAGGTTTAGTATAGTTTTAAGATAGTGTACATAGAAGTTTTATAAGGGATGGTTTTGTCGTTGTTATATGGTATTACTTTGGGTTGTTCAGGGGTGTTGATGTGCGTTTCATAAAAAAAAATATATATAACTCTGAAACAATCCTCAAAAATATATATTTGTGTAGGTTTAATGGTCATATAGTTTATGTTTAGGTATGGTTAGATTTGTTCTGCATTAAGATGTGACTAACGGGGGTCAGTGAGTTGATGTTTAAAATGTTGTGTTAAGTGTGTAGTTTAAGATAAATGCTAAGCTAATTCAGCGTGAAGTGCAAATAGGATAAGTTAGAGTAGTATTGTTTAGGATAGGCATTTAGCATAGGTTGGATAGGCATAGCTCTAGTTACTTTATAATTAAAATAAATATACTACTTTGATATATAAAGGTTTATATAATGGTTTACTGGATATCAGTGATCTATTGTGCCTAGCTGAAGATGTATACTAGTCTCAGCTTGTAGTGTTGTACAAAATGTGTAGGTAGTTTTATGATCTGTAGACAGGGATCTGTCATACTGCCCATTAATTCAGATCAACGGGCATGCAGACATTGTTGACCAGGATGTGTGGCTTTTCTCAATGCATGATGACAGAGTGCTCAGTTTGTAGTCAAATACAAGATCAACGTGTGTTTCAAATTCAACATGCCTTAGAGAGATGTTCTGCAGTATGACTTCTGCACATATAGTTGGTATGCAAACTGATACACTGATCACTGCCTCACAGCCTCTTACAATTGCTATGTGTACTTATTAACCCAATCTGGTCTATTTCACTAATGACAATGGATGGACATGACACTTGTGGGTTGACTATTATTAACTTTTACAACGACTGCAGGACACCAGTTGTACATTACTGTGGCCACCTTGAATTTGCACTCAATGCTAGTCACATACTAGGCGTTTCCAGCATTTGTTAAGCTCTCACTGGCTAGTATTATCCCAGACTCTGCTGACACAATGATGTCCCTTTTCACAGTATTGTATGTATAGGCCACACTGATTAGTAAATGACCACCCTTGTCCTGACTCTTAATGACAAATGATAGTGATTTATGATGCATTTATTTACATGTACAATTTTAATTTGATCACACAAATACAGGTCACAGGATGACAACCCCAAAGGATCATAGAAGACAGTGGATGTCCAGACAGAGTCTGTGTGGGGAATATGTCATAGGAAATGTTGATTTAGGAGAAGGACTGCAGTGTCAGTGGGTAGGATAGGACACATTGGCAGTGCATAAATTCCAAGGTAAACAGGGCCTAGTCGCAATGAGGACAGTGATAGCAGATGTTTCCAAGCATGTTGGTGAGCACAGGGCTAAGTAGAAACTGGACACATGACACTGATGAATGCTACCATAAACATTTTCTTTGGAAAGATGTACTGTCCACATCTTCCACTTCTGATGTGTGTGGTGTCTCCGGTGAGGTAGGTTTTGTAGTTGTGCCAGGAGAGGAAGGCACAGACACATCAGGGGCGGGAGATGTGGATGCTGTGCCTAGAGCAGCATTCATCTGTGCCGAAACATGAGGCATCACTGCACCGAGGAATATCTTCTAGTTTTGCAACACCGGAGGAACTTGGCAGTACTAGGCATCCATATGAATGTCCTGCTTCCTCTCCATGGTCTCCAAGATGTTTCGGAGAACCCCCAGCTCTTTGGCTACATCTCTGGGGCCACGTCAGCCCGGCAGTGGTTGACGCCTCTGCCTCATGACAGCAGCGATATCAGCCAAGGACTGCTGGAGGCCACGCAGTAGGTGTAGGTGCCTCTGATGGCAGCAGAGTTTTCCCTTTTGGGACTGAGGCAACCACGGACACCCTCTAGAGTGGCTGCCAAGTTCTCCATCTCCGCCCACACCTGATCTGTCAACTCCTGCTGCAGTCTGTTGAAAAGTGATCTGCGGGTCTTTGCAGTCCAGGGTGTGGGTGGGGTGGTAGGTGATGCCTGTTGGTTGTTTGGTGGGGTTGAAGAGACGCCACAATGCTGCTTACCCTCCCCGAGTTTGGAGATGGCGTCCCAATGGAGTCCAAGAGCTCTTGGAGGGTGTCAAGGTTGATGGTTGGTAAGTTGTCATCATCATCACCATCATCTGCGTTGTTTGGGACAGGGCGCTGACCAGGAGGTAAGGGTTCATCCTATGCAACGGAAAGTGTAAATAATATTGTTGCTGTCGACTACACATTGACATGTTTTTTAGGCAGTTGACAAATTCCAGTCTCCTGTAATACATAAGAAACCTATTACACCGGGCTGTGGATTTCTGCAATATGACCAGTCCCACTGTGTGCCAACTCTGAGTGGATGAAGCCTATCATAGTAGTCAAAATAGAATAAGTGACGTTCATGCCATTTCATCACGCTTGTATTGTTCCATTGACCCCTCTGACTGCTTCTCAAAAGGTCCTGGCAGCCAACCTACTGCCGCACAGTGATGGAACCTTGATCATACATGAATTATGCAGTACCTACATCACGTACATCATATGTGGCTACTTCCAACAAGCTGACACTGCAAGCTGTTAGAGGGTGACATGTGTCATGCAGTACCCCAGATGTTTTTGGGATGGTGAGATATACCTACCGAGGGTTCTTTTCACAATAGCTTGACAAAGCATAGTGCAGCAGGCATGTTATCTTTCCAACCTAGCATAATTGCCCATACACAGAACAGCATCATACTTAGAAGGAGTGTGTACTCCCTTTGTGTTTTCCCCTGCACTGGCAATGATGAAGCCAACCAAGCACCAACACAGACAAACTTGAGCCAAGGTGCAAGGATGGCTGCGTTTGTGCACACCTGAATTTTTTGCGGCAGTGCAGGTTTGAGCACAGGGATGGAACATACTCCAGTGCATATGGCCTTTCAAAGCATTTGGGAAAGGATGCCTGTTTGCATAACCAATATGTATGCATTTACGGCTGCCCCTTTTCACTTTATATATGGCCCATGTTCCATTGGTGTACGCAGGTTGCATTCATCCCCACACCCAGTGATTTCTGTGTTGAGGAGAGGTATTCAGGTGGACCCTGCCCTGGCAGGTGACCAATGTGTAGTCTGATCATGCATGGCATGACAGATGTGTACCATCTAGTTTGCTCTAGGTGAGTTTTGAAGTGACAATGCCCATATTCCCAAATTTAGGAACTAGCCATGGCCCACAGTTCCCTCAGGTGTGTAATTGATCCTGTGAGATACCATTTGTATGCTATGCCTATGTATGAGCAGCTTTGCTTGGAGGGGCATCATTCCTAGACATGTGTTAGTGTGCTGCATAGCGCAAGAAATGATTTTGGTGGCCCAAACTGTGTGAATAAGGAAGTGCAGGGTTGCGCTGTGGATAGGACAGTAGAATGCATCCCTGAATATTCCTTTCTACTGGTGGACAATCAGCTGTGTAGGACTTATGCAGGTGCCTATTGAACTATGGTGCAGGGATTTCTGCATTGGTATACATCTGCAATATGTGCCCCAGTGCATGCAGTTACATCAGGAAAGCAATGTATTGTGTCAACAATGCATATGGCTTCTCTTACTATGTGTGTTAGTACAGCCCAGCTGAGACACTTGGAACTCTGCCCTATTCAAACTTTTGAGCAAAACACACAAGACTTCAATTGATGTTATATGTATGCATAGAGTACCCAGGTGGCTACCGTTATAATTGCACACAAAGTGGGAGAACGCAGAGACATAGGCACCCGGACAGGACCACATTACGTATTTCCCCCCTAGTGATCCTTGTTGTTTCTTATCCTGTTGCTGATGTAGTTGGTCGTAGACAGCACTGTCCTGTCCCGCTACTCCAAGCACACACTCCTCACACATGATAGCAGACACCTGCTTCTCCGAGGGACAAGCCCTTCCTGTGGTGGTGGGCTGCCACCTTCGTTCTGCAATGCTGCCTGTCGATTGGTTGACAGTTTCTGCTTAGTTTGGCATCATGCCAGCGCTTCTTGCAGTCCGTCCCTGTCCTCTTGACTTCTGCGATGCAGTTCACCTCCTCACTATGGACGGCCATATAACCTTTTTAGTCCCCAATGACACTGTGAAGCTGACGAAGAGCTAGTGTTGATGCTGTGTCACCTCCGCAATCAGGATCTCATTCTCCCCCTGACTGAACGTGCATTTGCTCTTCCTCTCCACCTTGGACTCTGGCTGGTCATCCTGGCTAGTAGTGGGGTTGGGGGGTTGTTGTCCTGTGCTGTACTGATTCCTGGCTGCTCTATTCAGTTTTTTTTCCTCCTTAGCTGTGTTTTTTTCATGCTGTATGCAGATGTGTGACATTTGGCCGGCTTGCATGATTTGCTTGCTGCTAATTAGCTGACTGTCACTTTTTTCACATGTGTTTATTTTTGTTATGAGCATAATTATTTTCAGCTGCTACCTGTTCCTAATGCCAAGTAGCACAAAATTGTAAGTACAGCGGTAGCATGGCATTAGGATTTGGGGTATGGCAGCAGTAAACAAGCATTGGCATAGCTAATAGGTCTCGCCTTTGGGATCTTTTAAGTGTTTAGCCATGCAACAGTTGCATAACTAAATACTTATAAGGTCCAACAGTCATCAATAAGGCTGGGCAGAGGACTCATGAAGGGCAGCACAAATCCTTAACACAAGCTCCTCTCCACTGACCACCCATGAAGTCCCTCTCAAGTATCCATGGCTTCTGCAGAAGGGACCAACCCACCTCCAGACAGGCTCAGAGGCCTGGGACAAGCGTGCCCCCCAGTGAGGTTACGTAGTTTTCAACTCCGCTTCGTATCTAGCCGCCATTTTGTGCTTAGCCGCCATTTTGTGTTGCCTCACTCAGGCAGCACGGCGAACGCGGTGTTTTTGCCTTTTCAGCTGCTACGTGTCTCTCCTGTTATAGAGTAACCCTTGTCCTTAATTACCAAACCGATGTCAGGGCCTGGCCGAGTTTGTTAAATCCGTGTCTAGACTGATTAATCCTTGTCTAACTCCATTGTTTGTGTCCCACCATTCTTCTCGACTTCATTCTATTTGACTGGCCTTCGCTATTCTCTTCGTGTATTCTCTTGTTACATAAACTATCCTTTGAAGCATTCAAACATGTTCTACCACCTGCAAATTGAATCACGGGCACTAGTGTTGATTAACTTGAGGGGAGGAGAGCACACGGGGTCTGAAAGGAGGGTGTGTTTTGACATTTATTAGCTTGTTTTCAAACTATTCCCATTCGTTGGTTTTATATGTTTTGGGAGTAGGCATTGTAAATATACTACCTATAAAAGATTGTGAGCCACGGAGTTAAGTGGCAGTCTCCTGAGAATGTACCTTCTGTAACTTCTAGGACCACTGTGCTTGGCTGCAGCTAATGAATCCGATTTTCTACGCCCAACAGAGTGTCTCGTGTCTCTGTCTGACAAGGCAGGTGAACCCGGGGATATTAGGCGTGCCCTGCGCCGTTGGGTCCATAAGGCCCGGTTCTCCAATTGGCGGCCCAACGTGTGGGCGACTTTAGCGGTAGCGGTTCAGCCCGAGGGTCGTGAGGAGCTTCGCAAGAAAATTCTGGAGGAGTCGTGAGCCACGTGAGCGACCCCTGTATGTCGAAGTGGACCGAAGGTCTTTTTCAGCGCGGCTACTTCTTTCCAACGGCTGCTGACGACTGCTGCCCTGACTGTCACCCTGCCTTGGCCCTTTGGTGATGTTTGGTATCGCGAGACGTTAGACGGACATCTGTTGGCGTACAAAAACATTTAGTTAAGTATTCGTGGGTAGTGCCCACTCTTTGTTTTGGTTTTGGGTTTTTGTTATTCGATCAGTGCACTTATCGAAGCCGAGGGGTAAGTACGTTTGTGCTGTGACTATATTGTCTTAAACCCCTTGACGTTTCTAGAAAGTCCAGTTCATTACGAAATGCCTGGATTTAGTAAGTTTAGGAAATTTTGTTGCTTTGGTTGTTCTAGGGATTCCCGGCTAGAGGACTCTTGTCCGATTCCTCCGGTTGGAACTCCCACTTACGAGCTCTATTCGAAACATGGTCTTGGCCCTATTATTTTTAATGAAACATGGATCAAATACACAAAGAAAGATGGTGTCCTCCAGTGGCCACAAAATGGTAGTTTTGAGCCTGATATATTAAATAATTTGGAAGCAATTTTGTTTAAGAGAAAAGCCCGGCCGGCAATGTTTGACTCTTTCCGCCTAACAGAAAGAAATTAAGCAAATGAAGAAAGATAAGAAGGAGCAAAATATGACAATGTTACAGGCTCCCCAACAGTTTAAAAATGATGAGACTGATCAGATAATCGAAGTTTCAGAAAGACAGCATCGTATGGCAATAGATAGATGCTATCCTGTGTTGCCTACTCCTCAAAGACTAAGGGTCTTGATGAAGATCCTTTCATGTCCCATTTACTTACACTACCTCCACCTTATGTATTAGGTGCTAATGCGCCCCCATTACAACCTGCTGCTCAACAAAATGTTGCTCAACCAGTTGTTCCGGTTCCTGCACAAATGCCTCTTCCTATAATTCCAACTCCACCCCCTTTGCCACCGACTTCTGTACCTCATTCTTCCGTGCCTCAGTCTCCTTCGCCTTCGGTTCCCTTTTTTACCAGTTCTTCCCCTGCCGTACAGAATATATTGTCTCCTGTTCTAGTGTCGGATTCCCCTACAGCCCGTTAACGGTTAGTTGACACCGTTTCTGGTCTTTTGTCACCTCTTCTAGGGCCTCTTTATTTTTTCCTGCCTCGTCTCGAAGGCGATCGCGTAGCCAGATTCCAGATTTGGAAGAGCGGATTACGTTAGATTCTCTCGCTCATAATTGGATCATGAGTGGTCCACGGTATAGTGTGCGTGATATTTTAGACACTTTTCTACAATGGAATGCGCCTACGCAGAGGTATGCCTTTAATGTTATGTGTAACACTCTTATCAAAGGGTGGGGAGATATGGATCTAGATTTACCTCCTCAGGGTCTGTTCGAGATACAGGATCAATTTGATAAAGGACTTATTGTGGGTCCTGATGTACAGCATGCTGTTCAAAAGCTTGTTACTTTCCGGTCTTCCTTCTTCTCTCAAACTTCTCTTAACCCTGATCCTGCGGTTCGTCGTAAAACGACACAATATCCTATGCGAGAAGTTCTTCCAATATGGAGAGATGATGTTCCTCAAGCAGGTGCTAATCCAGCTATTCCAGCTCATTTCCAGCGTATATGGGTACATGATCCTTGGAAACTATCGGAAGTGTTGGCGCTTAAACAGTCTTTACCGGACCCTCGTAAGAATCCCGCTGGGTATTATAAAGAGTTGTCCCAAACTGTCGATGCGTGTATCATGAATTTGGCAGATATTGATTTACTGATGGGAAATGTAGTCCCACAAGCTCTATTGGCAAAAATCCGCAGGGAAGATCATGATCAAGCTTTAGGTGGAAATTGGGCTGCTATAGCGGCCGCAGATGCAGGACAAATAGGTGGTGCTAAACCTGATGATTTGATCACAGAATTACCTGGTAGAATAATAGCTCTTATGAAAACGATGATGCCTGCTGTACGCGTTAACTGGGAAAAGTTAGCAGCGTGCAAACAAAAGACGGATGAAAGTGTTTCTGATTTCTTTACTTGTTTTGAAGAAACTTTCATCGACCATAGTGGTCAAGACATGAGTACTGAAGGTGGACAGCGATTATTCGTGGATACATTTGTATTTAATCTACTTCCGGAATTATCGCAGAAATTGAAACAATCAGAGAGTTCATGGGCCGTTTCATCGACTGCCCAGATATTAGCTACTGCTCAGTATTATGAGAATAGGGATAAGGAAGAAAAGGAAAAGGTGGAGAAAAAGACTAAATAATTGAAAACGAAGATTCTTTTGCAACAGGCCTGATCCCCTCGTTCTGGTCAGCCCCAATCGCAACAGCCTCCACAGTTTCAGAGATTGTTGCAGAAACCTACACCCTTTGTTCCGCGACCTCCGTTGGGTCCTAATCAATGCGCCTATTGTAAAGAGGAAGGTCATTTTAAGAATAATTGTCCGGTTTTGTTACAACGTACTGGTGGACAATCTCTGCCACGAGGACGTGGTGGTTTTCAGTCAACGCCTAGGGCTAGAGGGCGAGGTGTGTTGCCTCAAGGACAGCGTTCCTTACCCACGCAGAACACTATGAATTATTTTGGTCAGCAGAACTCTCAGTCCGCGCAATATTATAACGATGATTATTGTGCAGAAAGTGAGAGTCCCGACTTTCACACTGGCTAGGACAGCCATAGACAAAGCAAGGGAGTCGTATCAGTTCCAGTGGATCAGAATGGACCGTACGTTGATGTTGTAGCATTAGGTGTTACAGAACCATTTCTTTTGGATACTGGTGCAATGAGAAGTTCTATCATACATTCCAAACTCCCTGGGGCACCTTTGTCTGGCTTAACAAATGTTTCCGTAGGATTCTCTGGCGCCCCAGTTAGTAACCCTGTTTCTTGTCCTTTGCCTATTTCCATTGGTTCGTATGATTTAGAAGCTCTACTTCTCTCGACGACAGGTTGCGGAGAGAATTTGTTGGGTTTGGATCTATTAAAACGTTTGCATGCCACATTGTATTGTTCTCCCTCTGGTGTACATCTTACTTTGGGTGATAAATTGACTTCTCCAATGTATGTATCTAAAGACCAACTGCCACTCAAATTGCGTTCACTTCTGGTTACACTTTGGGCTACGAGTCCGAATGATGTTGGTTTGCTTCAAATCCCGCCTTATGTAATTACTGTTAAGCCCGATGTTAAGTTGCCTTGCATTCCTCAATACAAGATCTCTAATGATGGTGAAAGAGCTTCATTGGCTATTGTTTACGATTTAGTTCAGAAGGGTGTGGTTGAAGAGACTAGAGGAAATGTTTGAAATAGTCCTGTTTTGCCTGTCCTTAAACGTACTGATCCTTCTCAGCCACCTGTGTATCGTTTTGTGATTGATCTCCGAGAGGTCAACAAAATTGTTGTCCCTCAGTTTCCTGTTGTTCCGGACATTACTGCTTTGCTCACCATGTTTCCTGCCTCAGCAGTTTGGTTTTCGGTTATTGATCTCAAGAATGCTTTCTTTAGCATTCCTATTGCTGAGGAAAGTAGGGATCTTTTCGGCTTCTCTCTCGGAGGCCGAAGTTTCCGATTTAAACGTGCACCTCAAGGCTATTGCGAAAGTCCCTCCATCTATAGTCAGGCTTTGAAATCTCAGCTTGACACTTTTTCTTTGCCTCCAGGTGCTACTCTCATCCAATATGTGGATGATTTATTAGTGGCTGCCGATTCAGAGGACATTTGTAAAGCTTCAACTTTGTTACTTTTGCAACATCTGTCTGATTTACACCATAAGGTGTCACCTTCTAAGTTGCAATATTGTCGCCAAGAAGTTACCTACTTAGGTCATCTCTTCTCGAAGGAGGGAAGGCGATTGACCCCAGAACGTATCCATGCAATTGCACAAATGTCTGTGCCATCCACACAAAGAGAGGTGCGTGCTTTCTTAGGCATTACCTCTTATTGTAGTCAATGGATCCCAAATTTTTCTATGTTGCCCAAACCTTTGTTGGCACTTACTCTGAAAGATACACCCCAACCTCTTCCTTGGACTGATGAGTGTCAGAAGAGTTTTTCTAATTTACGTACTGCTTTGTGTTCTGGTCCTGTGTTGGGTACTCCAGACTACAGTAAGCCTTTCACACTCTATGTTCATGAAAGAGAAGGTTGTGCATTGTCAGTCCTGACACAACAATTTGGAGACAAACAAAGGCCATGTGCCTATTTTTCGGCTACATTGGATCCAGTAGCCAAGGCATTACCTAGTTGTCTCAAAGCGACAGCAGCAGCGGCGATCTCCATTCGTCAATCTGCTGGACTGGTATTAGATCATACTCTTAATGTTATGGTGCCACATGGAGTGGATTACCTTTTGAAAAGAACAAAGACACAGCACTTAACGAGTGCCCGGTTGTCAGGATATGAGTTGACGCTTTTAGCTAGTCATATACACATCAAGAGATGTAATGTTCTGAATCCAGCAACATTGTTACCTATTTTAGACGATACAAATGTACAAGACCAGCATGATTGTTTTCTTCGCACAGAAGAAGAAACTAAAGGCCGAATTGATTTGAAAGACACACCTCTTGCGAATCCGGATGGAATTTTGTGGGTAGATGGGTCTTGTTTTAAATTCCCTAATAGCGAGGCGACAGCAGCTTATGCTGTTACAACTTTGCATACAGTAATAGAAACTGCACGCATTTCACAGAATTCAGCGAAAGCTGCAGAATTAATTGCATTAACGAGAGCATGTGTGTTGGCGAAAGGAAAGAGAGTGGCCGTTTATATAGATAGCCATTATGCATTTGGCGTTGCTCATAGTTTCGGCATTTTGTGGAAGGAAAGAGGATTCTTTACCTCCCATGGCACTGAAATACAGCATGGTCAGTTGGTAACTGACCTTCTTGAATCACTTGCTTTGCCTGCTCAAGTAGCGATCGTGAAGTGCAGTGCGCATAAAAAGATTACTGATTACTGATGATGTGGGTCGAGGAAACGCATTTGCGGATGAAGTTGCGAGGGAAACAGCGAAAGATATTGAAAGTCACATGTATGTTGCGGGCCCCAAAAGATGCGTCGTAGAAGGAGGTATGTGTGAAGACACAGTAGAAAGTGTGCGAATGATTCAGAAGGAAGCAACAGAGAAAGAATTGAGTAAGTGGAGAGAGAGTACAGGAATGTTGGACACGATGGGATGTTGGGCGGAATTATCAGAGCATCAGCGATGGTCGTTACCAGATGCGTATGTACTACCTGTAGTTACTATGGCGCATGGACCAGCCAATATAAATGCAAGGGGTATATGTAAGCTTTTGGCTCCAGTATGGCAGTATGAAGGTATTCCTAAATGTGCAGAAAATGTGGTGAAGCATTGCATTGTTTGTTTAATGCACAATCCAGGAAAAGGAACACCAACCCCGGCAGGTCACTTTGCTCCCCCTACATATCCTTTTGAGGTACTGCAAATAGATTTCATTCACATGGAACGTTTCAACAATCTTAAGTATGTCTTGGTGGTAATTTTCGCCTTTTCCAGATGGATAGAGGCCTACCCCTTAAAAGACAATACTGCTTTGTCCACTGCCAAAGTTCTTTTGAAGGAGTTTTTCCAGAGGTTTGGTTTGCCGCGCATTGTCTGGAGTGACAATGGGAGTGAATTCATAGGTCAAATTATACAGAAGGTGTGTGTGGGTCTTGGTATTAGGCAGATATTCCATGCGGCAAACCATCCGCAGTCAGCGGGTTTGGTAGAATGTTACAACGGCACCCTCAAGCTCAAGTTAGCAAAGATTCAGGACAGCACAGGCCTTTCTTGGCCTGATGCCTTGCCTTTGGCACTTTTATCAACAAGAACGACAGTCCATTCTCGTTTGGGGCTTAGCCCATATGAGATTGTTTTTGGACGTCCAGCCAATGTTTGGGGAGTCCCTCGCCCCAAGAAATATTCAGATGTTCCGTATCAATTGTTGGTTGATTATCTGCATGACCTCACCACTAAATTACGTGTTATTCGTCAACAGGTCCAAAGTGCTTTGCCGGAGGCCTCCTCCGATCCAGGACACTCCATCCAACCTGGGGATTGGGTGTGTCTGAAGAACTTCCAGAGGAAAAAGAACCTGGAACCTCGTTGGGGGCCGCCGAGACAAGTCTTGCTGACCACTCGTACAGCTGTGAAGGTCGTTGGGAAGAAAAACTGTATCCACAGCGTGCACTGTAAAAGGGTACCATTGCCTTTACCCTACGCCCAGTGGGTCCGAGAAGGTGTTGGTGATAGCGAATGCGAGAAAGTACCCAGATTTGTACAATTTAGTAGTGCACGCCTGGATTGGACAAGTTGTGAAAAAGAGGACGACGACATTTTACAGGAAGCTGTACCATCTCACTTATGACTGAACACATCAGACCCAGAGACTTTATTCAGGGACCAGACGATACCTGGCAAGACACGGTACAACCTGAGACCAAGGTTGACCAAGGACAGTTAATTTTTGCACTTTTTGTGATTTTGCCTTTTTAATAAAAGACATTCCTTTTCCATTATCCATCAAGTTGCAGGGTCACGGTAGGAGTCTTAGGCTGTGACCTGAATAGTGACTAGGTCAACAGGACTTGCAGTGTCATAGGACGGCTAACAATCACAGCCAAGTGATTAAGGAAGATTATCGTGAGCAACGCCTTTAGAGTAATGGATAACAAAATGGAAGTGGGTGATATTAAAATGATGAAAATAAACCATTATAAAAAGTTACTGTTTAGTCGTTGTGGCGTAGCATTATGTATTCTGGTATGTTTATGTAGTTTATTGGCATGTGTAGGATGGATTGTACACATTATGCAGCCAGCACCTGCTCCTACTTCTATCTCTTTTATTTCCTCTACTACTATTTCTCCGCACAAATTCTATGCACTCGCAGACCATGAGCAAATGAGGAGAACTGAGTATCTTAACAATTCATTTATTCAATTGTTACATCAACATCAATTGGTAGTCAATACTACTGACTGTTGGGTCTGTGGACTCATGCCCCATAATACAGAGAGAGGAATGCCGTATTTAGTTCTCCCATTCTCGTATGAAGGTTCTGCTTGGGCTTATCTGGCTATGTTTCTAATGCATACCAGAATCAACTCCGGTATCCTCCTGGTGGGTCCTACAGTGGTGGAGTGGGTTTTAGTCACAGTCCTTTGATAAAGGGAATAGTGACTATGGCGAAAATTGCCGACACTAGTAAGATTCTCATGGATGAGAAACGAGCATATGATGGTTGGAATGTGACTCGTTATATCACTAGTCTCACTGACAAGTTTAAAAAGAAAAGCTCTTCACCGATCTGGACTATACCCCATAAAGGTAATTTGTGTTTACAAATAAATGGTCAGAACCCTAAGATCAAACAGGAAAAGAGTAACTGTTCCCATACATATGTTTATACACCCTTGATTTCTTCTCCGTTAGTACCATCTCAAGGTAAATATTTTATTTGTGACAATAGAGCTTATACATGGCTTCCCACATATTTCTCGGGAACATGTTATATAGCTTTCCTTCTTCCTCCGACATATACTGCTCCTGCGGATCATCACAGAAAGAGATATGGTAGAGGGGTTATTGATGCTGAAGACACAGCTGGACAAGAGGGAGGAGATTTTCTAAAGGGGTTTCTTCCCTTTTGGGGTCCAATAGTTAATAGTAGGAACATCAGACGTCTAGTCCGTGTGGTCGATGCTACCATAAATGTAACTTCTGGAGCATTGAATAATTTGACAGCTGAGCTTCAGGCGGATCGTCTTATGACTTTACAAAACAAATGGTTTTAGATATTGTCTTAGCAGATAGAGGAGGAGTCTGTAAATTGATTGGGTCTAGTTGCTGTGTTTATGTTCCCGATAATGCCCCTACAGTATACCAAGCTATCTCTAAGCTACATGTCATTTCCGAGTCCATTCATCAGGATACTGGAGATTGGTCTGTGATGGGATGGTTTTAGGGACTACTGTCCACCTGGGGATGGAAAGTATTAACTTTCCTTGGAGCAATTCTAGCGATCATCTTTTCTTGTTGCCTCTGTTTACAGTGTGGCCCAGACATTTGTGGACTTTGTGCCACTGTATGCGTTTCGAAGCCAGTGTCACAGAAAACAGTGAATATTAGAATGATGTTACAGCAACAACTCAATGACCTCATGACCATTGACATCGACTCAGACTAACATGAGTCTTTTGTGCTTTGCCTGAGTATGGCAAAAGGAGGGTCTGAGGTTACGTAGTTTTCAACTCCGCTTCGTATCTAGTCGCCATTTTGTGTTTTGCCGCCATTTGGTGTTGCCTCACTCAGGCAGCACGGCGAACGCGGTGTTTTTGCCTTTTCAGCTGCTACGTGTCTCTCCTGTTAAAGAGTAACCCTTGTCCTTGATTACCAAACCGATGTCAGGGCCTGGACGAGTTTGATAAATCAGTTTCTAGACTGATTAATCCTTGTCTAACTCCACTGTTTGGGTCCCACCATTCTTCTCGACTTCATTCTATTTGACTGGCCTTTGCTATTCTCTTTGTGTATTCTCTTGTTACATAAACTATCCTTTGAAGCATTCAAACATGTTCTACCACCTGCAAATTGAATTACAGGCACTAGTGTTGATTAACTTGAGGGGAGGAGAGCACACAGGGTCTGAAAGGAGGGTGTGTTTTGACATTTAATAGCTTGTTTTCGAACTATTCCCATTCGTTGGTTTTATATGTTTTGGGAGTAGGCATTGTAAATATACTACCTATAAAAGATTCTGAGCCACGGAGTTAAGTGGCACTCTCCTGAGAATCTACCTTTTGTAACTTCTAGGACCACTGTGCTTGGCTGCAGCTAATAAATCCAATTTTCTACGCCCAACAGAGTGTCTCGTGTCTCTGTCTGACAAGGCAGGTTAACCCGGGGATATTAGGCGTGCCCTGCACCGCTGGGTCCATGAGGCCCGGTTCTCCACCAGGACTGGCTCTACCACAGCCCTCCCCGTCACCCTCTCAGTCCCTAGACTCAGGTTGCCACCTCCTCCTGCTTGCCACTCTCCATTTTACTCACTCCTGTAGTGTACCGACACCCGCTGCACTCTATTGATATGTGAGTCAAACAGACATGTGCTCTGCATAAACAGAACTCCGGGGACTCCAATCAGAATGAAGGGTTTTGCTTGAGTGGGATAGAAGCATAAGCACTGTATTAATCATTCTCGCTCGCCGTGGCCCAGCTGTGAACGGGTGGCTTCCTTCTTGCACGTAATGGGCTCTGACACAATGACGCGCACCTTGCACTACGCGATGATGACACCTGTCTTGGTAACGGCGGCTCTGACGTCTGGTTATTCAAACATCAGCATCTACCGTCTGGGGTCTGACTTTCACGAGCTCCGTTGCGCCGCCAACACCTACAACGTCCGTCATACAAAGTGGACACGCACAGAAAGTGTCTCACACACGGATGTTGTGCTTTGAACAGGCCCTCCACCCCAACACTGCTGCCACAAAGGTTGGCGTGAGGACAGCCACTGACAGAGTAGATTTACATTCTCTCCACTTAGCATCGAGTGTGTTGGTGCTATGGATGGCACAGAGTAGACAGCACAACACTGCTGGAACTTACACCTGCCTGGCACTGCTCCTGCTCGTGCCCTCACGTGAAGATCTAGGCCTCTGAATCAGTTTAGCAGAAGTCAAACACTAAAGGACAGTGCTGACACCGTTGGCACCATGCCTTCAGCTCGTGGCCACATGCTATGTTCCGTGACGGTAATGCCCAGTGCACTCCTGCCCTCTCCGGGATATGCCACACGCCCGTTGCTGCAAACACCAGCGTTGGCTCTGTGCCTTCTGTGCCACTACAGACAGACATGTTATCTGCCTCCTATTAGCGCCGTTGTGTGTGTGCCCCGTGTGATGCTGGCCAGGTGCCACATGAAAGTGACTCCAAGTGAGCACAGATGAAAGCATCTGGTACATTCAGCGAGAGAGGGGAACACAACATGACAATGGATCTCAGCGGCCCATGCGTATTGCCTCTCTGAATGTGCGCCTGTAAAACTGCCCCCTGCATGCCTCATGTGCTGTTCATGTGCCTCGCTGCTGGGGTTCAAGTCATTCCTACATATACGTGAGCGTATTCTTCAAACACCAAACGGAAACAAAAATCTTCCCTAAACATCCACAAAAAACACTAAAATAAAGAGCTTTCACATATCAGGAGTGTGGGTAAAGGTCAGCGGGTTCTTAGTGCGTACGCTGCAAACCACAGGCTTAATTAAAATACACGGGTAACGTCCGTATGTTGGATCACAGATAGCTGCACCCAAAGCTATCTAGAAGGGACCACGCAGATGAGCTGTGGACACGGGATGCAAGCTCCAACTCACGAGTGCAAGCTCATTAGGCGCCGCGTGCATAGTGGAGAGACGTGCGTCGCTCACCTGAACTGGATGACCCAGTGGAGAAACACACATCACTCGCCAGATCGGCATGACCCTGTTGACAAACACGCTTCACTCACATGGTCTGCATGACCGCGTCCCGTTACTTAAGTGTGTGATTCTGGACACACCCTCTGCCAACATTTGAGCACTCAGTAGCTGGCAACCATCAGCATTAAGCGCTACACTAACTGGACCCTTGCATTCTGTGGCACACACCGGTACATACTGCCTAGTTGATTCAGCCGTGCTGATTCAGCACCTCTGCTAATCAAATCGACTTGCTCTAACTGGAATAAAACAGATTATTTTATATTAACAGCAATGTGGCTGTTTTCCGAGCGCAGAGAAAGGCTGCTAGCAGGGAGCTGTGGTGAGCTGCCAAAAAATGAGTAAACCAAGCATTGGCCGCGCGGCCCTAAAAGTAACGTCGTGCGGCCGCGAAATGCAAAAATAAAAATAAAAACTCCAGTGGCGAAGCGAGTTGGGTTTCATAGTAATGATTCTGGCCATACAAACGAGCTCTGTGGTGGGGGAGGGGGAAGGGCAAAGTGCCGGAGCCGAGTGTGAGAGAAAGAAGAGTGGACATGAAGGCCAGCAGAGTGACGCGGGCATTGAAGCGAAACGCGCATGGTAAGAAAGGGCCTTTACACGCGCAATAAAAGAAGCCAAATGGCAGCTGTGCACGATGGCACGATGGCAGTTGTGCACGTCATGCACGCGCTTGTGCGCATGATCGTAAGCTGGTCGCCACGAAAGTAGCACTTTTCAAAGCAGCTACTAAATGTCTTGGCCAGACCAGCGCATGTGCTGGATCCGGCCGAGACCTAAAAAAAAATGACTCTCCAATTCGTGAAACAGCAGAGCACAATTTCTTGTAAATATGCCCATGTGCGTTTTCCACACAACATAAATGTCAGGCGTGTGCCAGGCGAATATATACTATAACATTGCATGCATTTACAACGCATGCGATTACAATGCGGTCTAACGACCGCATTGTTACATCGCAGTACATTACAACGCAAGTCGTTACAACTACTTGCTCTAGATGGCGCGCTGGACTTAGGAAAAGTATAATTTACTATTCCAAATCCAGTATGTGCAACAGTAGGAAAGGTGTTCGAATAGTAAATTACATAATTCCTTAGTTTAGAGCGCCATCTTGAGCTAGTTGTTATAATGACTTGCGTTGTAATGTACTGCAATGTAACAAGGCGGTTGTAACAAACGCGTTGTAAAGGCAACATGATGTAATGACTGCGTTGTTAAGGTTGTTTCCCGTGCCAGGCTGATTCGGCGCACACCCTCAGAATATGCTGACCTATGTCCCAGCTAGCCACAGTGCACAAATCTGATCCCCAAGGAAATCGTGGTTACAGATCTAGAGCCTTTTCGTTTGGACCTTCATGTCTACCCAAAGAAGCACACAAGGAACACTCAGCAAAGCTTTTAAATATTAATTGAAGCATTGTAATTCTTGCATAAAATATGTGTGCTGTGACAATTACTACAATTAAATAGAAAAGCATATTGGGATAACAAGAACAGGGAAAAGGAGGAACATTTCCACTTCTGTGCTAAGACAGTGAATATATGCAGGCATATAAGTATTGTGTATAGTTGTACTCCTACCTAGACCTCCCTAACCTAATTTTGCTAGGGTTGGTGATCTGTCAAATCCCTGCCAGGGTGTGCTAACTCTCCATTACCTGTGGGTACGTGTCATCAGACTGCCTAATGTGGTGTAGAGCTGGACAGCCCTCGTGTTTGTATGCAGGAATTATAGGAGCCAGAATTCTTGCATGTAGTGACCCCGCAGTGGCATCTGAGTGCTCCTCTACCTACACAAGGAAGTTGTTGTGTATTTATAACACCGCCCATGTGGCCATTTTGCAACCCCTGTCAGACCGCAACTGTTTATTCTAGTTGGATATTGTTGTCCCCTTAAGGACAATAACATAAATAACTTTTGGCCAGTGAACTTTATCCCTTGTACTGAATGTTCAAAGTGTCATGATAAAGCACCCACTAAGTGAAAATGTTAGCAATGTTCATTCACAGAATGTTACCTTGAATTGTCACGCACACAAATGTATGTGAAAAGGCAATTTAACACTGGCATGTAAATGGTGTTGCTTCTTACCAGGCCTATCCTGACCACATGACACCCAGTATCATGCTTCTTCAATCGCAGAGAGTATACTGGAAGACAATTATAAAAGCAAAAGTAAAGCAATTTTAGAAAAGCAACTTTGCATTTAAAATCAAAGCTGAATTAAAAATTGCCCCACAACTCAAAACTGCCAAAACATTGTTGTTCCCAGCAACCGCAATGTTCCCAGAGGTACCCATCAAATCAGATCCATGGAGCAAACATTTTCCCATCCAATCCTCTCAGCAGCCTTGAAGGAAGAATAGCCAGTGTGAGATACACAATGGCCGAGCCAAGATCCAGATCACTAGGGGCAAAGCATCCCAGGAAGGCACATAGAATGCATTTAGAAGCAATGCCAGAGCAAGGGACAACAGTAAAAGTAGGCCATTGACAGGCTAACCAGTAGGTCAATGTCCAAACCAGATGCGTTCCTAAGCATATATCCAGTGCATACTTGAAAGTGAAAATAATACAGTGGAATATGTGCTGCACGCAGTGTAGCCACACAGGCTGAAAATACAAGAACCAGTGTTCGATTAGTTCCTTTAACAAGGGTGCGCTAAAATACTGTCTCGTGTGATCATGACACAGAAACACATACGGAAGTGCTAGTTCCATTTGGCCTCTTAATGGGACAGCCATTGTGGAGTAGATGAAGTAAAAGCATAGTCCCAACAATCTGGAACAGGGCCTGCAGACGCCCTCCAAAAATACTTTGAGTGTTTGAACGATGGAATAACTCTGAAGATTGCCTGGAAGGGACTAACCAAGCCAGAGCCTATTTTTTTTAAAAGGTGCACCACTCCACGATACTTGATATGTTAAAAATGCGGTGCACAAGATCCACAAAATGTAGCAGTAAATCAGTGCGGAGTAGTGAAGAAGATCTTGCAACTTGAAGATCAAACGTCTCCGTTGCAGATGTTAAGGCCACATCCTTCCGGAACAGTTAGGCTTTCAGTCTCCTCAAAGCATCAAAGTGCATGCTTGAAAGCTTTATTGAAGGCTAAAGCATCACCTCCCTAACTGTGTGGGCAGGTGGAAACAGTACTTGTGTATAACAAGTCAAGTCACTACTGCAGAAACTGTCACCAGATAGGTGATTCTCCTGTTTCATCCTGCAGCAGCCTTGAATGCCCAACATCAATATTTTCCCCATTCAAGAGCAATCTGAAAGCCGGACAAATCACAGCAGCTGGGGAACTCTTCAGATAGCAAGACAAATTTGCCATCAACGCATTACATACCCCATGAAGCGAAACCTCCCTGCACATCAGGAATGTCCTAAAATATTCTCACAGTCAGGCCCGCGAAGAAAAACCTCAGTCTCTCCCTTACTAAAGCGATATCTAAAAGGTAAATTTCATGACTCATGCACATATTCTTCTGCCAGCTCTTCGTATCTGCCTACTTGATGGTATTGTAAACAGTATCGAAAGTGGAATGTCGATATTGGTAGGGAAATAAACCTGTGGATTATCCCATCCGTAGAAGGAATTTTTGCAGCAGTAAATTTTATTTTCTCTAACTTTTCTATGTGTAACATAGTGTACGTTGTATCCTTTCTTTCCACGATTGTCTACTGTTTTGTCAGATTGTAAGGTAAAACAAGCTTGTGGTATTAAGGTGTCACCATGGTACGCAACTGGAACGGAGTGTCTGCAGAGTCTAGCTTAATAACATAATTGGTCTAAACTTGACTGCCGATGTTCTAAAGAGGACATGTCATTCTGTATGATGTCTATCGCAGATGACACAATGCTACCCAGAGAGCATATCCTAGTTGGATAATGTAGTCCTACCATTATCTACTACCGCAAGAGCTCTTTCTCAAAATGCCATGTCAATCTCTCACAGTCTCTCAGTAGCCTCCTGCTGGAAAACCTTCTACATTTTGTTGTATATTCCATACAAGAAGCGCTTTTGATGTGGTTTTCGAGGACCTTATAAAAAGTCCTGTAGTATCAGATTATCAGAAAGAAGGGATAAGTGTTGTTTCGCCTGGGACAATGTTGAGGTTGTAGCCAATCAATGCACAACTTTCCAACACTGTAAGTTGTTACCACCTCCGAGAGTTGTGTCTCCGCATAAAGTGGGACAGGCCTGCTGATCTTAAACCCTTTTGTGTTAGCCATGAAACGTGCACTACATCTGTTAGTGATTAATGGCCACACTAACCATCCCCACTGATTACTGAAGATTTGTATGAACCATTGTGAAGCATTCTATCTAGTGTTTCCTCCGTGTTATTTGTGAACTGGTGCCAGTTCGCAAAACGTGGAAATGTGTGAATGTTTGTGTATTTAAATGTTTTATCATAGCCAGGCCAAGACATGATGTTTGCAGCACTGTTTTGTTCAGGAAAATCAGTTGTTGTGGTATCTGACATGCTCTGAATAATACGTTGTATTCCTGTACTAGCCAACCCTTTGTTCCCCAAATTGATTTTAAATCAATTGTGTCCTTCCAAAAGTCAAACCCTTGAGCAGACACCTGGAAAAGAAAAGATTTGAATATATCAGCCTTGTGCCAGTAAGTATAGTTTTTCTTGCTGGTGTGAGTTTCTAATAACGTGTTCCCGGTCTTTGGTATTATGACCACAAAGATATGCAAACATTTATGCACACGTGTGTGAGCTACCCTGTGGTGGTGTAGGGCTTTGTTCTCATTGTATGCAATTAAACACAGCATATGGAGTACTTTCTTTATGCAGGACATTGTGACAAAAGTGTTAAAAACAGAACATTTCCTCATTATTAGTTGTTTCTTCATACATGTCCTCATAAGTGAAAACAGTGGAATACTCTAGATCTTGAAGCATTTCATGCACTACATCAATGTCCCAATCATCAGAAACAGTACTAGGGGTGATATCATTCAAAGAATACAGAATGCATATGGTATTTGCAGAGGTTCAGTTGGTCCAAATATATCATACCATACCCTATCCCAAATAATTCCATTGGGAACTGGAACAGCAGAGATGGTTATCAGGGAAAGGTATCGTCCCACATTATGTGATGAAGAATGGGATGTTCAAACCATGAAAACACAAGAAAGGTCCTAGGGGTAAGTTTATCGACCCCAACTGTTAAACCCCCTAAACAGAATTGACACCAACCCAAAATTAACAGTGAGTCCAAGAACAGACAATGTACCCAAATATACAAAAACAACGGGGAATAGTTTTAATGTAAACGAGTTCCCATCAGTCCACCATTGAGACCGCCCTTCATCATCTGGGATCTCTTGTGCATGTAATTAACACATTAAGGGGTAAAAAAACTGTGCTGGCAGATGAATACGCCATGCGCAGGAAAAACCACAGTGTTATTACAGATGTGAAAAAGATGGCGTGTCTACAAGGGGAACTGAATAGCAGTGCATAGAAAAAGTGTGTGTGAAAAGAAAGAGAAAAAGACTCTAAAATTAGGTTGTGATCGGGAAAGCAATTTTAATATACACCCTCACACTCCTAAATCAATAAAAACAGTGCAAGATTAGTGGTATAACAAATGACCACTAAAAGAGATGTAAGGTCGACATGTTTCTGCAGACAAAACGGAGTCTAGTGATCTCCTGCTGCTTCCTCAGGACCATTAGTGCTACTGCTAGATTAAAATAACATAAACCATATCACCTGAAAGTGTATGTGTATTCATCTTCTCATCCTAGGAGAGAAAAATAGTGTATATGTATGAGGGTACAGTGTCACGGATACAAATAACAGAAAATAACATGCACAATGTGCCATCGTTATAATGTGCTAGTCATAATCGGTTATTGACCAGCAACCAGGACCGTCAAAATCGGTCATAGTCACCACTACAATAAATTAGTAGATTTAGATTCACTCACCCACGTGATGGGAAGGAACAGCCCCACCTCACCTGGCACGAGCTCAGGTAGTGGATGCACCGCACTATGAAAAAGACAACAATTAAAAAGATGTATCTACATCTATATACAGTCCCAGTCTAATTAGTCTCAACATGCGCCACACAAGGCGTCTCAAACCTGCCAATGTCAGGAAACACCACCTGATTGTATTTACAGCTTATTTAAAGTTGTTACTCGTAGTTGTAAGTCGATAGGATCTGATGCCAAAAGTAATGCCAAACCACGCATCGCACACACAGGAAACACCCCCTGATTGCATTTACAGCTTATTTAAAGTTGTTACTCGTAGTTGTAAGTCGATGGGATCTGAAGCCAAAAGTAATGCCAAACCACGCATCGCACACACACACACTCACTCACCTCTCCGTCGGTGCACCGGTCGTCCCTCTAAGCTCTCTCGTAGGGAGGAACCGACGCGGTGCACCGGCGAGGTTTAAATGCCTCTCTGACTTCCGCGTTCGGCGCCGGGCGTGTCCCGACGCGTGTAGCGCGTGATAACGTCAGACGCGCTGTTGATGGAAGGCGCGCTAGTAATAATGGGAAATGTAGTTCCCAGAGGGGGTTATCTCCCGCATTGTAGTTTCGAGTCCTCATTAGGGGACGTGAATGACTCAAAAATACAATAAAGATAAATTGTCATCTTTATACGATATTTCGCAAAAATAGGTAATATTATTGTACATAAATCAATAGGACCAGTCAAAAATCAGTCATTCAGTTTTATGGAAGCAATCGGATTTAGTGACCACAATAGTACACTTATCATCACTCTGGCAGTTTCGAGACCATATATGACAAAGTCACTGTGTAAGTCAAAAGCTGATATATGCTGGAATTAACCACATCATATTTCAAGTAAGATATTACATTCTACACGGTGACATCCGAGCCACATTATTACTTAACGTGTAGTATCATGGAAATATGAGTTTGGATAAATATGTAAGTAAAACCAGTCTTGCAATTAGAGGGACATCCAAGGGATTTCGTCATTCAGCCCATATTTGTCGCTCCGAAGACGGTAGACCCACTTTTGTTCACATTTGAACAAGAATTTGGTAGTGTCAATTACAGACGGAGGAATCCATGGTTGGTCTAATACCGTCCAGAGGATGTCAGTGGGTTGATGACCCACCTGCAAAAAATGATTCGTCAATTTGGTGGCCTGTTTGCAGCAACGAATCGAACTTTTATGTTCAGAAATTCTGAGCTTAATTTTACGGGTGGTCATCCCCACATAATTCAATTTGCAAGGACATGTTATCAAATAAATCAGGTTCGAACTATTACAATTAGTGAACCGTCTCAGTTGCCATGGTCTGTCGGTTCCAATGTCTATGGTGAGTGTTTTGGTCATCTGGGGACAGGCCGCACAGCTACCACAAGGATGGTGTCCGGTAACTGCGGGCAAGTCCCAGAGAGTACCGACAGCCCTTGGGATCATGGTTTTCGGTCTGGTGTGAACCAGCTGGTCTTGCAAATTTTGGCCTCTCCTAAAGGCAAACAATGGAGGAGGTATGGAATCAGTACCTGTCCCGAGGATTTTCCAATGTTTCCTAACAATTTTTTGAACTTTGTTAGAGAGTGTGCTGTATGTATGTACACAGGTAATCCTCTCTTGTTGATTTTTTGGGGGTGCAGGTTCTAATAGACATGCCCTGTTATTGTTGGCAGCCCGCTTCTTGGAGTGTTTGATGAGACGTTTAGGATATTTTTTGTCTAGTAAATTTCTTTCTAGTGCTTCAGAATGTGTCCCAAAAGCCGTTTTAGTGGAACAATTCCTCTGAATACGGAGGAATTGCCCAAAGGGTAGGTTGTCCCTTAACGCCTTGGGATGAAAGCTGTCATAGCTTAACAAGGAATTCCTTGCCATTGGCTTGCGATACAGCTCAGATTGTAAACCCCCTCCTGACACTGAAATCAACAGGTCCAAGAATGCAAGTTGGTGTCTATCAAACTCCATGGTAAATTTCAGGAATTGATTTCTTTCGTTCAACCAAGTGTGAAATTGGCGGAGTGCATCTTCCGTTCCTCGCCACACGACCAAGATATCGTCTATATACCTTTTCCATACTCGCAGACACTGAAGATGGGGGTTAGTGTCTGCGAGTACATGTGTCTGTTCAAAGGTATGAACATACAAGTTAGCGAGGCTGGGAGCAAAGACACTTCCCATGCTCGTCCCGCTAACCTGTAGATAGATCGATTCCTCATACTGGAAAAAATTCTCAGTCATGGCGATGGTCGCCAGAGCCATGATAAAACTGACCGGGGTGATCGAATTCAGGTCTCTGGTGGTTAAAAGAGCTTCAATAGCCTCTAGTGTCTCAGTTTGTGGGATAGATGTGTATAAGCTCTCCACATCAAAGGACACTAGGAAATCAAGATCTTCATTAAATTCCATGTCAGGCAAAATCCTTAGGACATCCTTAGTGTCCTTAAGGAATGTTGGCATCTCCCGCACTATCGGCTGCAAGAAAGAATCTACGAATGTAGACAAAGGTTCCAACAGAGAACCAATACCCGATATGATGGGTCTACCGGGTGGGGGGCGTTGTAACTTGTGCACCTTTGGAAGTGTGTAGAAGTATGGCATTTTGGGATAGACAGTGCGTAGATATTGGGATTCCTTTTCTGTAATCCAACCTTCTGCAAGGCCTTCCTCAACAATGTGGCCAATGACCACGGTCAGCCTGTCAGTCGGATCACTGTGAAGTTTGCGATATGCCCTGGTGTCATTTAGTTGACGCATACACTCTTCACGATACACGTCCGTTTCCATTAGTACAGTGGCCCCACCCTTATCGGCTGGTTTAATTACCACCGATGCCAAATTGCCCAGTGTCGTAACTGCCTCCTGTTCAGCTTTGGATAGATTAACAAAACAATTTTGAGGTTGGAGGTACAGTTGTGACAAATCATGATCCACAGCCTCTTCAAATGCCTGTACTTTCGCAGGTAACCCCACTAGGCCGGGATTGAAAGTAGAGGGTCTCTTGAGGCCTGTGTTTTCTGTGTCTCCACTTTGTGTGACAGTTGTTTTGTTGGCAAACAGATAATGAAGCCTGATCTTGCGAAAGAATTTACCCATTTCTGTTTGGATAAGAAACGGGTCACCCTTATTGGTTTTAACAAAGCCTAGTCCTTTATTTAGGACCAGTTCCTCGGTGTCAGTCAAAACATGTTTACTTAAATTAATCACGAGGCTGATGTCCCTGCTTGTTCCCTCGGTATCTTCTTGCCGCCCTCAAATCCATGGTTGCTGGGGGAAGGTTCCAGCACACTTGGCCTTGTTGTTGACTTCTCCGCCTGCCTCTCGGACGTCCGAAACCCTGTCCTAAAAAAGGCTGCTGGTTGTAGTCTGGGTATTGTTGTTGCGGTCCAAAGGGACCAGGAGGGGGGAACGATGGTGGGCCCCAAGGTGATGGTTGCCACCATGGTGGAATAGGAGGTTGGGTATAATAAGAATTATAACCCCTTCGATTTCTCCTATTGTAACCTCGCCCTCTTGAACCCACCTTGGTACTACCTTGGTTATAGGAATCTGAATCTGTGGAAGCCTCATCTGAATTTGACGTGCCATATGTTGATCCTAGCCGGCCATTATTGTTAAAAGCCGCCGGTACATAATTGTCTCCCGTATAAGGATATACGGTCTCAGCAGAAAACTTGGCCAAATCTTTTTTGAATTTCTCAAGTTTTTGCACTAGGATAGAGTCCCTTAGTTCTTTACTGACTTTGTTCCCTTCATCCTGTCCTTTACCAAAAACTTTACTCGTCAGAGTTGCCCTGATCTGGCCCTCTAAAGTTTGGATTTCCACCATTATTTCATCGGCTTTCTTTTTCGCAGTTTTAATGATTAGCACTAGCCAGTCGCGCGTGCATTTCCACGCGATGAGGTACCAGTCCCTACAGAAATCCTTGTTATCCAGGAACAAGCGAGGGGCGTTGTTAACAATTAACCCACTAGGGGCACAATTGCCCCTAAGATATTCAGCCATGATGATGCCATGGACACAGACCCTTGCCTGGTTCTTTTTAAGTACAAGGACTTTAGCCCATCCATCATCACTAGTTACTGGGGCCAATGGTATAGTATCCAGTATACTCGGATTTTCCGCCAAGATGGAATCAATCTCCGCATCATCGAAAGCTAAACCAGGGTTAGTGGCCATGGTCACAGCAGGAGAACACCCAGTGCTGGTACAAGCCCAACCAATGAGACCTAGGAATGTTCAATTAATCGATGCAAAGAATTACATAAAAAGTTACATAAAAAGTTACGGTGCAAAATTACAATCAGGACCTGCAACCACAGCTGCACAAGAACTACCAAAACACAAGAAAGGTCCTAGGGGTAAGTTTATCGACCCCAACTGTTAAACCCCCTAAACAGAATTGACACCAACCCAAAATTAACAGTGAGTCCAAGAACAGACAATGTACCCAAATATACAAAAACAACGGGGAATAGTTTTAATGTAAACGAGTTCCCATCAGTCCACCATTGAGACCGCCCTTCATCATCTGGGATCTCTTGTGCATGTAATTAACACATTAAGGGGTAAAAAAACTGTGCTGGCAGATGAATACGCCATGCGCAGGAAAAACCACAGTGATATTACAGATGTGAAAAAGATGGCGTGTCTACAAGGGGAACTGAATAGCAGTGCATAGAAAAAGTGTGTGTGAAAAGAAAGAGAAAAAGACTCTAAAATTAGGTCGTGATCGGGAAAGCAATTTTAATATACACCCTCACACTCCTAAATCAATAAAAACAGTGCAAGATTAGTGGTATAACAAATGACCACTAAAAGAGATGTAAGGTCGACATGTTTCTGCAGACAAAACGGAGTCTAGTGATCTCCTGCTGCTTCCTCAGGACCATTAGTGCTACTGCTAGATTAAAATAACATAAACCATATCACCTGAAAGTGTATGTGTATTCATCTTCTCATCCTAGGAGAGAAAAATAGTGTATATGTATGAGGGTACAGTGTCACGGATACAAATAACAGAAAATAACATGCACAATGTGCCATCGTTATAATGTGCTAGTCATAATCAGTTATTGACCAACAACCAGGACCGTCAAAATCGGTCATAGTCACCACTACAATAAATTAGTAGATTTAGATTCACTCACCCACGTGATGGGAAGGAACAGCCCCACCTCACCTGGCACGAGCTCAGGTAGTGGATGCACCGCACTATGAAAAAGACAACAATTAAAAAGATGTATCTACATCTATATACAGTCCCAGTCTAATTAGTCTCAACATGCGCCACACAAGGCGTCTCAAACCTGCCAATGTCAGGAAACACCACCTGATTGTATTTACAGCTTATTTAAAGTTGTTACTCGTAGTTGTAAGTCGATAGGATCTGATGCCAAAAGTAATGCCAAACCACGCATCGCACACACAGGAAACACCCCCTGATTGCATTTACAGCTTTTTTAAAGTTGTTACTCGTAGTTGTAAGTCGATGGGATCTGAGGCCAGGTTTAAATGCCTCTCTGACTTCCGCCGAACGCGGAAGTCAGAGAGGCATTTAAACCTCGCCGGTGCACCGCGTCGGTTCCTCCCTACGAGAGAGCTTAGAGGGACGACCGGTGCACCGACGGAGAGGTGAGTGAGTGTGTGTGTGTGCGATGCGTGGTTTGGCATTACTTTTGGCCTCAGATCCCATCGACTTACAACTACGAGTAACAACTTTAAATAAGCTGTAAATGCAATCAGGGGGTGTTTCCTGTGTGTGCGATGCGTGGTTTGGCATTACTTTTGGCATCAGATCCTATCGACTTACAACTACGAGTAACAACTTTAAATAAGCTGTAAATACAATCAGGTGGTGTTTCCTGACATTGGCAGGTTTGAGACGCCTTGTGTGGCGCATGTTGAGACTAATTAGACTGGGACTGTATATAGATGTAGATACATCTTTTTAATTGTTGTCTTTTTCATAGTGCGGTGCATCCACTACCTGAGCTCGTGCCAGGTGAGGTGGGGCTGTTCCTTCCCATCACGTGGGTGAGTGAATCTAAATCTACTAATTTATTGTAGTGGTGACTATGACCGATTTTGACGGTCCTGGTTGTTGGTCAATAACTGATTATGACTAGCACATTATAACGATGGCACATTGTGCATGTTATTTTCTGTTATTTGTATCCGTGACACTGTACCCTCATACATATACACTATTTTTCTCTCCTAGGATGAGAAGATGAATACACATACACTTTCAGGTGATATGGTTTATGTTATTTTAATCTAGCAGTAGCACTAATGGTCCTGAGGAAGCAGCAGGAGATCACTAGACTCCGTTTTGTCTGCAGAAACATGTCGAGCTTACATCTCTTTTAGTGGTCATTTGTTATACCACTAATCTTGCACTGTTTTTATTGATTTAGGAGTGTGAGGGTGTATATTAAAATTGTTTTCCCGATCACAACCTAATTTTAGAGTCTTTTTCTCTTTCTTTTCACACACACTTTTTCTATGCACTGCTATTCAGTTCCCCTTGTAGACACGCCATCTTTTTCACATCTGTAATAACACTGTGGTTTTTCCTGCGCATGGCGTATTCATCTGCCAGCACAGTTTTTTTACCCCTTAATGTGTTAATTACATGCACAAGAGATCCCAGATGATGAAGGGCGGTCTCAATGGTGGACTGATGGGAACTCGTTTACATTAAAACTATTCCCCGTTGTTTTTGTATATTTGGGTACATTGTCTGTTCTTGGACTCACTGTTAATTTTGGGTTGGTGTCAATTCTGTTTAGGGGGTTTAACAGTTGGGGTCGATAAACTTACCCCTAGGACCTTTCTTGTGTTTTGGTAGTTCTTGTGCAGCTGTGGTTGCAGGTCCTGATTGTAATTTTGCACCGTAACTTTTTATGTAACTTTTTATGTAATTCTTTGCATCGATTAATTGAACATTCCTAGGTCTCATTGGTTGGGCTTGTACCAGCACTGGGTGTTCTCCTGCTGTGACCATGGCCACTAACCCTGGTTTAGCTTTCGATGATGCGGAGATTGATTCCATCTTGGCGGAAAATCCGAGTATACTGGATACTATACCATTGGCCCCAGTAACTAGTGATGATGGATGGGCTAAAGTCCTTGTACTTAAAAAGAACCAGGCAAGGGTCTGTGTCCATGGCATCATCATGGCTGAATATCTTAGGGGCAATTGTGCCCCTAGTGGGTTAATTGTTAACAACGCCCCTCGCTTGTTCCTGGATAACAAGGATTTCTGTAGGGACTGGTACCTCATCGCGTGGAAATGCACGCGCGACTGGCTAGTGCTAATCATTAAAACTGCGAAAAAGAAAGCCGATGAAATAATGGTGGAAATCCAAACTTTAGAGGGCCAGATCAGGGCAACTCTGACGAGTAAAGTTTTTGGTAAAGGACAGGATGAAGGGAACAAAGTCAGTAAAGAACTAAGGGACTCTATCCTAGTGCAAAAACTTGAGAAATTCAAAAAAGATTTGGCCAAGTTTTCTGCTGAGACCGTATATCCTTATACGGGAGACAATTATGTACCGGCGGCTTTTAACAATAATGGCCGGCTAGGATCAACATATGGCACGTCAAATTCAGATGAGGCTTCCACAGATTCAGATTCCTCTAACCAAGGTAGTACCAAGGTGGGTTCAAGAGGGCGAGGTAACAATAGGAGAAATCGAAGGGGTTATAATTCTTATTATACCCAACCTCCTATTCCACCATGGTGGCAACCATCACCTTGGGGCCCACCATCGTTCCCCCCTCCTGGTCCCTTTGGACCGCAACAACAATACCCAGACTACAACCAGCAGCCTTTTTTAGGACAGGGTTTCGGACGTCCGAGAGGCAGGCGGAGAAGTCAACAACAAGGCCAAGTGCGCTGGAACCTTCCCCCAGCAACCATGGATTTGAGGGACGGCAAGAAGATACCGAGGGAACAAGCAGGGACATCAGCCTCGTGATTAATTTAAGTAAACATGTTTTGACTGACACCGAGGAACTGGTCCTAAATAAAGGACTAGGCTTTGTTAAAACCAATAAGGGTGACCCGTTTCTTATCCAAACAGAAATGGGTAAATTCTTTCGCAAGATCAGGCTTCATTATCTGTTTGCCAACAAAACAACTGTCACACAAAGTGGAGACACAGAAAACACAGGCCTCAAGAGACCCTCTACTTTCAATCCCGGCCTAGTGGGGTTACCTGCGAAAGTACAGGCATTTGAAGAGGCTGTGGATCATGATTTGTCACAACTGTACCTCCAACCTCAAAATTGTTTTGTTAATCTATCCAAAGCTGAACAGGAGGCAGTTACGACACTGGCCAATTTGGCATCGGTGGTAATTAAACCAGCCGATAAGGGTGGGGCCACTGTACTAATGGACACGGACGTGTATCGTGAAGAGTGTATGCGTCAACTAAATGACACCAGGGCATATCGCAAACTTGACAGTGATCCGACTGACAGGCTGACCGTGGTCATTGGCCACATTGTTGAGGAAGGCCTTGCAGAAGGTTGGATTACAGAAAAGGAATCCCAATATCTACGCACCGTCTATCCCAAAATGCCATACTTCTACACACTTCCAAAGGTGCACAAGTTACAACGCCCCCCACCCGGTAGACCCATCATATCGGGTATTGGTTCTCTGTTGGAACCTTTGTCTACATTCGTAGATTCTTTCTTGCAGCCGATAGTGCGGGAGATGCCAACATTCCTTAAGGACACTAAGGATGTCCTAAGGATTTTGCCTGACATGGAATTTAATGAAGATCTTGATTTCCTAGTGTCCTTTGATGTGGAGAGCTTATACACATCTATCCCACAAACTGAGACACTAGAGGCTATTGAAGCTCTTTTAACCACCAAAGACCTGAATTCCATCACCCCGGTCAGTTTTATCATGGCTCTGGCGACCATCGCCATGACTGAGAATTTTTTCCAGTATGAGGAATCGATCTATCTACAGGTTAGCAGGACGAGCATGGGAAGTGTCTTTGCTCCCAGCCTCGCTAACTTGTATGTTCATACCTTTGAACAGACACATGTACTCGCAGACACTAACCCCCATCTTCAGTGTCTGCGAGTATGGAAAAGGTATATAGACGATATCTTGGTCGTGTGGCGAGGAACGGAAGATGCACTCCGCCAATTTCACACTTGGTTGAACGAAAGAAATCAATTCCTGAAATTTACCATGGAGTTTGATAGACACCAACTTGCATTCTTGGACCTGTTGATTTCAGTGTCAGGAGGGGGTTTACAATCTGAGCTGTATCGCAAGCCAATGGCAAGGAATTCCTTGTTAAGCTATGACAGCTTTCATCCCAAGGCGTTAAGGGACAACCTACCCTTTGGGCAATTCCTCCGTATTCAGAGGAATTGTTCCACTAAAACGGCTTTTGGGACACATTCTGAAGCACTAGAAAGAAATTTACTAGACAAAAAATATCCTAAACGTCTCATCAAACACTCCAAGAAGCGGGCTGCCAACAATAACAGGGAATGTCTATTAGAACCTGCACCCCCAAAAAATCAACAAGAGAGGATTACCTGTGTACATACATACAGCACACTCTCTAACAAAGTTCAAAAAATTGTTAGGAAACATTGGAAAATCCTCGGGACAGGTACTGATTCCATACCTCCTCCATTGTTTGCCTTTAGGAGAGGCCAAAATTTGCGAGACCAGCTGGTTCACACCAGACCGAAAACCATGATCCCAAGGGCTGTCGGTACTCTCTGGGACTTGCCCGCAGTTACCGGACACCATCCTTGTGGTAGCTGTGCGGCCTGTCCCCAGACGACCAAAACACTCACCATAGACATTGGAACCGACAGACCATGGCAACTGAGACGGTTCACTAATTGTAATAGTTCGAACCTGATTTATTTGATAACATGTCCTTGCAAATTGAATTATGTGGGGATGACCACCCGTAAAATTAAGCTCAGAATTTCTGAACATAAAAGTTCGATTCGTTGCTGCAAACAGGCCACCAAATTGACGAATCATTTTTTGCAGGTGGGTCATCAACCCACTGACATCCTCTGGACGGTATTAGACCAACCATGGATTCCTCCGTCTGTAATTGACACTACCAAATTCTTGTTCAAATGTGAACAAAAGTGGGTCTACCGTCTTCGGAGCGACAAATATGGGCTGAATGACGAAATCCCTTGGATGTCCCTCTAATTGCAAGACTGGTTTTACTTACATATTTATCCAAACTCATATTTCCATGATACTACACGTTAAGTAATAATGTGGCTCGGATGTCACCGTGTAGAATGTAATATCTTACTTGAAATATGATGTGGTTAATTCCAGCATATATCAGCTTTTGACTTACACAGTGACTTTGTCATATATGGTCTCGAAACTGCCAGAGTGATGATAAGTGTACTATTGTGGTCACTGAATCCGATTGCTTCCATAAAACTGAATGACTGATTTTTGACTGGTCCTATTGATTTATGTACAATAATATTACCTATTTTTGCGAAATATCGTATAAAGATGACAATTTATCTTTATTGTATTTTTGAGTCATTCACGTCCCCTAATGAGGACTCGAACCTACAATGCGGGAGATAACCCCCTCTGGGAACTACATTTCCCATTATTACTAGCGCGCCTTCCATCAACAGCGCGTCTGACGTTATCACGCGCTACACGCGTCGGGACACGCCCGGCGCCGAACGCGGAAGTCAGAGAGGCATTTAAACCTCGCCGGTGCACCGCGTCGGTTCCTCCCTACGAGAGAGCTTAGAGGGACGACCGGTGCACCGACGGAGAGGTGAGTGAGTGTGTGTGTGTGCGATGCGTGGTTTGGCATTACTTTTGGCCTCAGATCCCATCGACTTACAACTACGAGTAACAACTTTAAATAAGCTGTAAATGCAATCAGGGGGTGTTTCCTGTGTGTGCGATGCGTGGTTTGGCATTACTTTTGGCATCAGATCCTATCGACTTACAACTACGAGTAACAACTTTAAATAAGCTGTAAATACAATCAGGTGGTGTTTCCTGACATTGGCAGGTTTGAGACGCCTTGTGTGGCGCATGTTGAGACTAATTAGACTGGGACTGTATATAGATGTAGATACATCTTTTTAATTGTTGTCTTTTTCATAGTGCGGTGCATCCACTACCTGAGCTCGTGCCAGGTGAGGTGGGGCTGTTCCTTCCCATCACGTGGGTGAGTGAATCTAAATCTACTAATTTATTGTAGTGGTGACTATGACCGATTTTGACGGTCCTGGTTGTTGGTCAATAACTGATTATGACTAGCACATTATAACGATGGCACATTGTGCATGTTATTTTCTGTTATTTGTATCCGTGACACTGTACCCTCATACATATACACTATTTTTCTCTCCTAGGATGAGAAGATGAATACACATACACTTTCAGGTGATATGGTTTATGTTATTTTAATCTAGCAGTAGCACTAATGGTCCTGAGGAAGCAGCAGGAGATCACTAGACTCCGTTTTGTCTGCAGAAACATGTCGACCTTACATCTCTTTTAGTGGTCATTTGTTATACCACTAATCTTGCACTGTTTTTATTGATTTAGGAGTGTGAGGGTGTATATTAAAATTGCTTTCCCGATCACGACCTAATTTTAGAGTCTTTTTCTCTTTCTTTTCACACACACTTTTTCTATGCACTGCTATTCAGTTCCCCTTGTAGACACGCCATCTTTTTCACATCTGTAATAACACTGTGGTTTTTCCTGCGCATGGCGTATTCATCTGCCAGCACAGTTTTTTTACCCCTTAATGTGTTAATTACATGCACAAGAGATCCCAGATGATGAAGGGCGGTCTCAATGGTGGACTGATGGGAACTCGTTTACATTAAAACTATTCCCCGTTGTTTTTGTATATTTGGGTACATTGTCTGTTCTTGGACTCACTGTTAATTTTGGGTTCATGTTCAAACCATGCTCATAAATTGTACAGCAGAGCGTTCTGGGGGATAGTGTCCATTTAGAAAAATACTGTTGAAAACCAATCCACAGGATGAGGAAAAGTAATGAAATTATATTCCACAGGTATAGCCATTGAGGAACGAAGAACATCTTCTTCAGCCAAAAGTAGTATACACGCTATCTACCTTAAGGAGGTAGAATTGGAGGTAGAGTGGCTCCGATGAATCTGAAAAGAAGTCATCAAAATCATCAAAGTAGTCGGAGGCAGTTCAATCTATTTTTGGCAGCTCTGGAGGCTGTGTGGAACGTGGAGTTAACTTGCATTGTGGTACATTGATGTAGACACCATCTGTGTCTGGTTTCCAAATAGAAATCTGTGTTTTTATTACAAGTTGTTTGTATAGTTGTTGTTGATGTAGCAGGTAGAAGAGATACTTCATTATTTGCTATCTCCAGCCGGGGAGTAGAAGTTTCATCGCTGATCAAAACTTGTAATGGAAATTCCTGGATAGTAGTGAGGAGACAGGTAACTACTCAGGATCCAATATGATCTACTGTGTACAAACGGCCACAAGATGCAGTTTCATGAGATCTATTGACACAAATCTATTGTTTGTGCAACCAGCAAAGGCCAGTGGATGTATGTAGGAGAGTAGGGTCTGCTATCCTATGGTCACCCCAATTTTTGCTTTTTGCTTCACTGGTTTTCGACTTAATGTGGCTGTGGGCCTGCTAATCAGACCCCCAGCCTGCGGTTCTCTCTCTAAATTCACAGACATGTACTATAGGTACATAACCAATTTGGTACTGGGCACCTTGTCAGCCCCTATCCAGTGAACTATAGGTGCCAAGGGCATAGGTGCATCCAAGGCCTACCAGGGGCTGCAGCATATCTTTTGCCACCCCTGGCAGGTACTTAAATTGGCACAACTGGCTGTTCCCACAGCTGGGGCAAGGTGGTGAACTCACCCCTTGCTTAGATGTAGTATACCTATGTTTAAACCTATATCTGGACACACCTATACCTATCAGTCACTCCTATGGCAGGCCTTTACAGTCCTGGAGGCAGAGTGCTTGGTTCTATGTGAGATGGTGCTCTAGCATGAGCTGAGCCTGACTGCAGTGTTGGGACCAATTCCTTAATGCTGTTCCAGTGATACTGCCATACCATATACTCTTAAGTGCACTATAATCTTTACGGTTATTGCAACTCTGGTTTAGCTTTATTAAAACATGTAGTGTTTGGTGTCATACACATTGGAATACTATCCCCTTGCTAGTCCTGGTAATGGGGATAGCATCCCACCCTTCTAGAGGGTGCAGGCATGTTATTTACTAAAACGCGGTTAATCCTAACCAGAGCCCCAGTATCACAAAATGGATGCTGCGGCCACAGACACATGTCTGGCCTCCTGCTGCTGACCGAAACTCGGCAGAGGATGCCTGGACAAAGGGTTTCCTGTCACAGGGAGGTGTCACACCACCCCAGACAGGAGATAGTGGATTGTAGCAGGGAGGGTTGAATGAAATTAGACACTGCCTGGGGCGCACAAGGTGTCCCTGGGCAGATTCCAGTCAAACCGGTTCTGGGGCACTCTTGCCCCAGACTTGGCGCGAAGCTGGACAAAGGGTAAGGGGTGTAACCACCCCCTTCCCAGGTCCCATCCATAGGAGGGGCCTAGCATGTAATCCAGCCCCCAGATTTGGAATATAGGTGGGAGCAGTGCCAATGCACATCAGATTATCCTGACTGAAACTTATGAAATGAAACTCTGGACCCTTCAACATCCCACTCCTCATGGAAGACTGAAGAATCTCCCTTGTGGTCAAGGAGTGACCACCCTGTGCAAACAGGCACCATCCAGCACCTCGACATTTGCTTTGTTGCAGTTCCCGCCGGAACTCGAGCGACAGAGATCGACAAGACCCAGCGTGCCTGCCTTCTAACAGCCCGATCCACAGTCCCTGCAGAGCTGAGACCCGTGGAGGCGACCTGAAGCGTGGGAGCTGCCATGTTGGAGAAACAACGAAGCGCTGACCGCGCAGCATCCGAGGCCCCCTCGAAGCTGTGCATTGGAGTCTGAGAAGCTCCAGCCCGAGCAGCTTGTGCACGGAAGCTCACCCCTCCACACTCGACGAGTGCTGCGTGGGGCCCTTTTGCATCTTTCTGCTCAACACATTGGTTCGGTCGCTTGCCTGTTGACTAGTGGCCCCAGTACCGACGAAACCTTGAATTTACACAACTAGTCTGGTTGCTCCAGATTGGCACCAGCTCCCCTGAAAAGGAGCACCCGCTCAGACTTTGCTGGTACGAGTGTTAAGCCATCTTTGATTCCTGCGTGGGTTGCATTTGCCAAGGCTTGTTGACTCCGATCTTAAAGCCGACACCGCCGACAGCGAGAACCTTTGTCGGACAGCTCGTGATTCACTCCAGGACATCCTCGGAGCCCAGAGACCACGTGGCAGCGGAGAGAAGCTACACGACATCGACCTGATTGCGCCCGACATTGCCTGGTTCCTTCCTGGTTCCTTCCTGGTCACTGGCTAGTGACCCAGACTCTGTCCCCTCTGCTTTCAGGTACTCTACAACTTCGATCCACTCTTGGATCGCACCGGACACTTCTCTTCTAGACGCCTGCAGCATCTTCATCTCCAGGCACCCTCGATCTTCGTGACGAAACCCGACACACCTTTGCACCTGTGCACCCGCTTCCTGTGGGTGAGGTAACTCTTGAACGCCGGTGCTCCTGTAGTGTTTTACACCTCTAGTGTCTAAGTCTAAAGTTTTGTCCTTCTAGGCCAAAAAAAACTGTAACTCGATAACTTTTACGCACCATTGACTTTGCATTGGTGCATGCTTGTGCTTTCTGCACTGCACCCAAATTCCGCGGGCTACTCCCGCCCTAACTGCTGTTAGTGCATCGTAGTCCAAGCAATTCCCAAGGCCCTAGGCCTTACCCCAGATCGATTAGTGATTGTTATACCACTTTATTGATACATGGTTTGAGTGGCCACCGGCCTCATCCAAAACGTGCAACTTGTCTATGTTATACTGTGCTTTTATTTAAACGCTTGTGCTTCATTGCTCATAAAGAGTAGTGGGGATTATTCTAAGAATAAATACATATATTTTGATAATATATAACTTGTGTGGTGTCCTTTCATTTGATATTACAGGATTGTATATGGTAAAACAGCTCGCTTTACTCACCCTTTGAAGTTAAGCCTTTAAGGCTGCTTAGTCCATGCTACCCCTAGGATAGCTTGTCTATAAGGTTGACTTACAACCACCACCATAAGGGATTGTTTGGACTGATATAAGGTGCCCCCAGAACTGGAGACATCATACATCAGGCCAACTTCTCACAATGTACACTTCTGGTACCTTCAACAGACAGGACAGGTAAATGATCCAAATTCTTACTTATCTACTATTTTCTCCCTGACCAGTACACCAATCTTGGTGATCCAAGCCAGAGGCTGCTGGTGCTTCCTTCACTTCTCCAGTGGTGGTGCATTTTACTTGGACATTTCTGTATGTGTCCTTGAAACTGTTCACTTCCTGTAAAACAGCCAACAGTTCATTGATACCAAATGGTGTTTCTGTTGCCACTATGCCACCACTGTCGGGGTCATGTACCCACATCTGAACTCCAGACAGCATCTCATAGGTAGTCCGTACACCCAGGAATTTTCTAGGCAGCTTGCTTAATGCTCTCTGGAGGCCATATAGGTGATGGAACCAACAGCGATCTAGCCTAATACCTTTGCTGTTAAATACTGCTTTAAGTCCCAGTTCCTTCTCTCCACTACCGAATTTCCCACGGGATAAAAGGGGGAGTACTGCACAGTCACAACAATTTCACACTTGCTCACTAAGATTTCGGGAACACTGACGAGTGACTCGAAAACAGGAAGAACATTTAGAGGTGAGTCTTGGTTTAGAATGAGAGGCTTTGCGAGCACAGCACCGAGAAGCGGTGAAGAGTAGACTAAGTTTCCCTGTTTGTGTTTTCCACTGACAGGGAGAGTTGATTGCCCGCCATTAGTCACGGGGAAACACCGGCATCACTAAGTGCTTCGCAACTAGGTAAGACATGACGCTAATAGCCGTCCGGGGGCTATGTATATCATTTGAGCTTAAAAGTAATACGTGGTTTTGTACTGCAGGATTGAGCTTTCATCCGCATAAGAACAGTGAGTCCACTTTAAGTATTTCTTGAAAGCACCAGGGTGTGGGTATGTGGTTCTTTGAGCACTTCTACTACGATTTTTCATATTATTTCTTTGATATCATCAAAGCCTTGTACCTTGTATAAATTCTGACGCTGAACAAAACTTGAACCGTTTATTAATTGAAAGCACATTTAATTTCACAGGCCCCTGATGAAGAGCTCTTTCGAGCTTGAAATGCATTGGGCATGAAAGACAAGTCTTCTATGATCAACCGGTGTATCAATATTGAAACATGTTAAATATATTGTTAAACGCAGAGTGATTTTCAACTCATTGTGATTGAATATAAGAATGTTTATAATCATTTGTGTCGGTTGAGTTGTGTCCTTATGTTTTATTTTTGTATATGAGCAAGAAGTCGAGTACAAAAGCATGTACATTTAGAAAGAGTATTCGAATGAAGTAGCTTTAAAGGCTTTACGCCGCCGCAGCAACAGTGCACTGAGGTTAAGTGATACCCACACTTGAGTCACATTCAGCTATCTTAGTTAGCCATGTGCTCGCCATGTGTTTTCTCACTCTTCTAGAGCCCTGTACATGCTCTGAAAGGCCTAGCTGGTAGGTAGAATGCACCACCTGCTCTTAGTATAGAACTGTCAGGCTATTCTTGCTGATGTAAGGAGAAATGTCTCTCTTCCCAATGTGTTGAGCAAGCAAATTTTGTACAGCCATATTAGTCAGTAAGTATTCTTGTATGTGCCAGGACCTCCTCTTGGTTTTATGCTGACTATGTAACCTATGCATAATAAGGCCCCTGTTCTATGTACTCCTTAGACTGTCTCATTCAGTGGCCTGAGGGTACCGTATAACGCAGTCTCACTCATGTGAGGTTAATAAATGCATTGTTTTTATATTACAGCTTCCGTGCCAATTTCTTCATTGTTGGTTTAAAGGACCAGGTGTATCAGTGAACCCCTTAGAAGGTTTCTATTTCTTCAAATGGCGCCCGTCGTGGACCTCATCAGAGAAGCTGCTGTCCAAGGGAATGGTCTTGATGGGAGACAGGAATCTACTGAGGAGGACAGGAATCTACTAAGGAGGTACTCTGTGCACGGAGATTCTCTGTTTTTGCAGCCCAGTATATTTCTGGTCTCCCTGATCTGATCCTCCGACTGATTGCCGCTCCCAACAGAGAACTTTTTTGGCATGAGTATTCTAAAAACGACCGTTAGGTCATTCAGAACTCGGCAGTGAGAGGTTGGAGATTTTTGCTTGGAAAAGTCATCAATATTTGCTTGTAAGGTTGGCCAACATCTTGGACTTGTTTGTAACTATATGAAGTGCAATATGTGTAGGCTGGTAATGAGGAGATTTTTCTCTAAATTGTGAAAACTTGAACGGCACACATTAAGTTAAGTGCTACTTTGTGTATAATATTGTATATGCTGCAATATTCTTGGCATGAGAGAGGGAGTATATGGTGACTCTAGACGAAGAGTCATTATATACGAATGTACCTCAAACAGACACCATAGAGGTTATTAGGAACCTTCGTGAAACAACAGAGATTGAAGGCGCAAGTAAGGATTTTAGTCTGAAACGTGTCTCAATGGTGCTCCTTAATAACATCTTTTTATTCAAACAAGATCTATACATTCAACAGAAGGGTACCAGCATGGGCGCAACATGTGCGCCGAGTCTGGCTTGTATATATGTCAGTATGTTTGAGGAGAAACAAATATACAATGAAATAAGTCCTTTCTATGAAAACGTACGCAACTGGGTACGTTTCATAGACAACATTTTCTTTATTTGTACAGGCCTAGAGGAGGAACTGGTGGAATTCCTTGAATGGATCAACCTAGGGGATGTGTACTTGAAGTGCACAGCCCAATACAGTAACAACAAGGTAAATTTCTTGGACATCAGCATCAAGAGTGAGGGAGAGTGTCTAGAGGTGGAACTATTTAAGAAAGAAACTGATCGCAATACTTTATTGCGTTACCACCCTAAATGTCAGAAAGACAGCATACCCTTTGGGGAATTTCTTCGTCTCAGAAGAAATTGCACTTCCATAGAAGATTTCTATAGGCATGCAGAAGAGACTAAAGTGAAGTTTAGAGAAAGAGGATACCCTAAGAAACTAATCAATCACTCCATGAAAAGAACTAGATACTATGATAGAGACAGCCTTCTTGAAAATAAAAATAAAAGTACATCTCTGGAAAAAGTAGTAATGGTAAGTCAGTTCTCAAATGTAGCAAATAAAGTGAAGAACATAATAAATCATAACTGGAACATTTTGAATGATGGAGCAGAAATAAGCCTTCCGAAACCTATGTTCGCTTATAGGAAAAATAAAAACTTACATAGCAGTCTAGTTCACACTTACCAAGAAGATAAGGTGGAAACCCAACAAACGATCACTGGCGGTAAAGCCAGGGGTAATCACAAGTGTGGAAATTGTATATGTGACCTTTGTTTTGTCACGAAATATATAACTTTTAATTCTATCATACATGAAAATAGAACCCTCAACAATTGCAGGAGCAAAAATATTGTCTACTTAATCCTCTGCCCATGTGGACAGGGTTACGTAGGTGAAACTGGAAGAGAACTGAGACTTAGAATATGTGACCATATGTCAGCAATCAATACAAACAAAGAAAATGCGCCATTAGTAAACCACTGGAAAGAGAAAAACCACAATGTGAATGATATAAGGTGGGTGGTGCTGGAGAAGATCACGGAACAGAGGAGAATGGGCAATTGCATGAAACTCAGAAAACAACAGGAACAGTGGTTTATGATTACATTTAACACCATTAGAAATGGCTTAAATACTAGAGAGGATTGGGAAACCATAACTCAAACTTGAATGACCAAAAATCCATATAGAACTATCATACCCAGAAATGTTAATATATATTCTAATATGAGGAGGCACATCCATTTAGGAGCAAGATGTAAATATAGGTGGACGAATGCCACTCTTTACTGCAATAATATTACTGCATTATTGCACTGAATTATATATGGATGGTATAATATAGGCTCAATAAGAAGTGTCTTTATATAGTAATATGAGGAGGCACATCCATTTAGAAGTAAGATGCATACATAGGTAAGCGAACGCCACTTTCTTACTGCAATAATATTATTGCATAATTGCACTAAATTATATATGGATGGTACAATATAGGCTCAATAATAAATAGACATAGATGACACAGACACAAAAGGTGAGATGATACATAAAATAGATGACTAGCGAAGATGTGACTGTTCTAAGATGTCCGCCAGAGTGGTCAAAATATTAGTCTTTACAAATACCCCTGATTTCCCACTTAGTCCATTTATACAAAACATAACGTTGACAAAGGGGCAAGACACTTTATCTAAAAATATCAAAGGAAGATAGAATTAGGAAGTTGATTATCTAGTTACAAGCCCAAAATACGGAAACATCATAGGATGTTTTACACAATATACCATTTGGTGTTTGTATAGTTTCGGCAGCCCAATCCAACATGGCCACCAGACATGCGTGAGGAGATAACTTTTCTCGTTTGAGAGGACACACCTTCTCTCGCGAGTGAATGAAAGAAGCACTGCTAATTAATTCAATATAAAAAGAGGACCGGGGAGTAGCGTTTCACTGTACATCGAGAAAGGAGGGGAACAGTGCAGATCGCTATGTACAGGTAAGGATATTCATGTTAGGGGAACCGAATGCGGGAAGGGAGGTGATACGAGAAGCCCCTAGCAGTAAGTGAACTAAGGGAAGCTTAGAGACAAGAAGGTTGAGCTGAACACATTTCAGTGCCAGACACATCTCAGTGCTATAATAGTGTAAACAGTGAGCACGGGGGTACTTTAAAAGACAATTTACAACTAGGAGGAGAAGGTGACACTGACAACCTATGAGAGCATAGAATTCACCCGTATGGGTAGGTGGGTAGGAGTCAAGTCTCCCCAAAGGAAGGAGATACTGTGCCGAATGAAATAGCCATAGATAGCAGTCTATTACATAGGAACAACAGGGTGCTGCTTAGCAAACTATGTATAAAGAAAGGAGGATTGTACCAAATATAGAACTGGGAAACAGTATACCACCTCAAATTAAGGGAACGGGGAGAGGGACATAGGATCGGAGGTACCCTAATATTTTGGGCATAATCACCAGAGAAGACACTAGGGGACGTGAGGTAGAACTGGGAAAAGAGGCGGTCCACAGACATTAAACACGAGTCGGAAACGCGGTGAGATACAATCGGGTAATAATAACCTGTGACACCCCTTTAGTGAGGGAAAGGAGAAAAAATACATACGGTTAGGGGTGAGAATGGAGAGCAATAAGAGGGACAATGTAACACATAGATGAGCCCCACTAAAAGTCCCCAGTAAGCGCGAGTTACAATACACAAAACAAGGTTAAAGAAAGAAAGGAAGATATTTAGCCCAGGATATCAGCAGATATATGACGGGCCATGTTATTTCTCAGATTATCCATAGATTTTAAATCTTCGGTCCCCCGGTGATAGACATATCAAGAGTCTACCGGGAAGAGGGATAACCAGACGGGTGGATTAGCATCTCCCATAATACACCACGGGGTGAAAACCATCTTTTAATGAAAGGTAAGCGATAACCTGGTTAATTGAATATATGACACAATCAGATAGGAAAATGACTTATGAGATTATACGTTCACTGATTATATCTCCAAAACAGATATATATATGCTTGTACCACTACAAGATTTAGTGATGGACCCTTGTGGAAGATGCTACTTCTAATCCAGAAGAAAGAGCAGAGAACGAGTATAACCCTTATCAGTAAATGTCAAGGTAAATAAACAGATCAAATATAAATACACAAAACAAAGCAAGAGAAGGTGAAGCCTCCATTATATATATCAACGTTTTCTCCTTAACCAGAAAGGGAGTCCCAACTCTAGAGGATCAAAGATAAAGACCACATTTGGGCCTTTCCCTACAGCGTAACTGCCAGTTTTAACGGTTAGTATAAGTGATGTATGAGCATGCAAGGAGCAGGAATGGAAGATGTATGAGTGCTGGGATGGAACGATTTTGAAATAGGTTTGAAGTCTGGGGAAACACAAAATAGAATTCCCGTCATACTTCATATTGAAATGTAATGCACTTTGCATTGCTTTTTTTCATGTTGTCGTACAACAGAGTTAGAGGATAAATAGAATGAAATTGTGGATAGGTAGTAGAAATTTTTTTTATTCAACAACCAAGACTAAATGTGATCTATGACAGTCTAAAGTGGATAACTAGGAAATGCAATGGTTTATGATAAATGCAAAGCTGTATAGTTTAAAATACAGCTGATTTCCTGTTCCTTTTTTTATATGTATAGATATAAATTTGTCTAATGAGAAGAGTGACCCCATATTGAATTTTGTGCTGAAGAAGGTGGCTCTGTATAAATTGATTTTAACCACTGAAACGTGTCAACGCCTGTGTTAACTAAGGAATCCAAAAAAAGCCAAGGGACATTCAGATACAAAGGAAATTCCTGTACAAATGGTTCCACGTAAATCTCATAGGGCTATTGGATCGAACTGATGCTTAAACAGACAACCATAACTGTTTTCCTACTAGGGTTTTATATTTTATTTTTCTGTTTATTGATTGTGTTTTTTCTTTTTTTATTATTGTGTTTTATTATTGTCTTGCACCTTTTGGACCACATACAGTGGAATGTATAGATTAAGAAAAATGTTTTAATATATTGATTGTATGTACCTTTCGGGAATATTTCCGAAATGTTAAATCTTGAGAAAAACGATAATCTATATAAAGAAAACAGTATAAGCATTACATTTTAGTTTGAGAGTATACTTGGTATCTGTGTCTGCCTTTGGGGTAAAGTAGGTGTATGGTGTAGTCCATGAGTATAATGACTGTAAGGATGGTGTGAAGGCATGTAAGATTTTCTTCCAGGGATTTTCCTATTGGCTTAAGATGTCTAAAGAACCCTGTTCCCTGGAACGAGTCAGGTCATCTCTCTCTTTTTTACCTAAGTGCACGGCCTGCTGGCCGGAGAGAATCTTTTTTAGAACCTTTCTAAAAAAAAATCCTCAATTTTTCTTCCATCATAGAATGGATGCACTGAAAACCTTCGGTTTCAGTGAAGAGCAACTGAACAAAATATTAAACTCTAATAAGGATGGACATAGTATTACTGTAATCCCAAATGGGGGAGAAAAGTGGAATCAGCTCATTAACTTGAAAAAGTGAGTAAGTAGCGATTGCGCTCTTGGTGTAAGAATGGCTAGCCTTAAGCGCGCTGTATTGTGTGTTCTGAGTGTATGACCCCCTTCTGAAAGTGTCTGAAATGAGCTCAATATGTTTTTTTGTCATCATTCTGTTATGCAAAATATAATTGAATAAAATACATTTTAAAAATAATCCAGCCATGAATTATGTAACATATGCTAATTAGCTACACGCTACAATTACATTGACAATGTAAGAAACTATACATGTGTGCAAATTGCCACAATGCTAAAGATAAAATTAGAATTCACATTCAATAGGAATAAAATAGGCCTCATTGAATAGAAGGGAAAAAACAAAATTGTGTGCTTTACAATAACTAAGACTAAAATACAAAATGTCACAGCATTAACCTCAGATACATTATATTAGATATGTAAAGGCATTCACATCATCTGAGTAAATCGGTTGTTGCTGAACTAAACACAACATTACAGAACGATAGATTTTAATTGCCTTGAAATGCCTGACTTTTAAATAGGTTGTGACTGTGCTTATTTTCAACACTAGAAAAATGCTTTCAAACAGCTGTGTTTAAGCTGTCTCACTGAGAAGAAGCTGTCTGACACAACAAATGGAGATTAAACTCTTTCAGGACATTACAAATACAGAAAAAGGGTTTTTTTCTACAGGCAGAGGCGTGTAAAGTGACGCCTGCTGGTCAAGAGCACAGCTGCGTAAATACCACATGGCTATTTCTGGTCCCAATCCACAAGGAAACTGCTGAGTCAACTAGATTTTAAGTTAGTGCAAACACGGTATAAAGGCATGCATTAAAGACTGCAGATTTTAAAAGTTACATAAGACAGTTTCATTATTTTGGATAACAGAGAAAAGATTGAAAGTAGGGATTTCCTTTCTTAATGCCTATTTACATGAGCACATCTGTGGTTATTATGTTAAATAATAACTGTGCTTTAAAAAGTGGCGCATCCTTTTCATATTTCAAGTAAGGCTTCTGTGCTTGGGGTTATAAATCAATGCTTTTAAAGGTAAAAAGGGATAAGGCTTGCTTTTCATATGTGAAACCATCAAAAGGGCTGGTGTTATTAAAAAAAAAGGGAATTTTGATTATATGAAAAAAAATGTTTCTTAAAAATAAGTGCACTAAAAAAGTTTTTTAATCTCTATAATGTCTAATAATCGTACTGTAAACTCCTAGCATCAAAGTTAAATTTAAGTGACGCTTTACCGCAATGAGGGGAACTAAAATCGAAAATGTCACTTTACCCAGACGTACAAAACTCATTTTTTGAAGGGTGTACCTTATATATTTCTGATCCCCCATTTCTGGGATATCTGGAGGACACTCTGGGTATCCCTATTATGAAAAAACATTGTGGGTTATTCATTTGCAAGTGATCCTACTACCAACATCAAATTTGGGCAAAATGTACCTTTTAAGAGCAGTTCTGCCACTCGGGGCAAGTTTTCAAACTGATCTTAGGCTTCAGTAACACACACATGTACGTATAGAATGAATAGCTGACCTCTATACTGCTAGAAAAGCACACTGCACACTGCTTACAAATGTAAATAAATTATAAAAAACCAGCAGAAGTTATTATCCTACCTCTAAATAACGGCCAAACAGGAACGGAATAGGACAGCTGTGAGTCTCCATAAGTTGCTTTGAATTGGAAAGTCTGCATGGCGTAGCCCTTCTCAGACAGAGGACAACAGGTTTAAAGGTCAAAGGCCAAAGTCTGTTTTTAGAACTAACCAACTGAATGTGCAATTTCCACGTAGGGAGCCACTGTGACAGTATGTGACTTCTTTGTATTACTTAAATATCCTGATTCTCACACTGTAGGGTAAAGCACTATAAGTAATGTTTTAGATAACATTAGCTAAACAAAATATATTTTGTTAGGAGCACACAGGGATAGCACTGTTTTCTTGAGATATAATACAAGTGTAGAAAATGTGCAGTTGGGGTTATCCTATTGAATAACATTATCAAGGGATAGCAGCATTTGTAAGTCATATGCAGAGATAGCTCTGCCATGTATATAGTACAAATGGTTTTAGCTTAAAGATTACTGTGCAAGTGCTGAGATAAGGAGGCAATGGGATTTAGTTTGAAATCATGTTACTCTAGTACAATTGCTAAAGGAATTGGTAGTTAGTTAATAATGTTTTCTAGCTAGCTAAATGTGCTATTTACCTCCTACAAGTTTGTTTGTGCCCAGTTACCACAAATAGGGGTTGATAGTGTCGACAGTAGTAAACCTGTTTCCGGTTTCCTGCTGTCGAAATGGGGGAAAGAGGTTAGCTCCTCTACAAATTAAGGATAGGCAAATGTATGTTTTCTCTCTCTTTTTCTCAATCTTTTTTGAGCTTGTCTAAGCAGTCTAGGAAACAGTCATGAGACATTTCATTGGCTATTCAGTAATACTGTTGAAAAATTGTTAGCATTAGTAAGAGGAATACAAAATATGCTATGTTACTGCCCATTCTGACTGATGGAATTATGAAAGGATGAGTAGTCTAGATTGCTGTTCCCCTATTTAATCTTTAAGGGGAACTAGATGTGGGTAGTTTTTGGTCTAAATTTCTCAGGTGATAACACCAATATTGTTTATGTTATTCTCATGTTAGATCCTCAGCAAACATTTTTGAAAGAAAATATTGTTCTATAGGAGTTTGTTTGTCACAGCATGCTCTGCTGGAGAAATTTATGTACCCACTATGTGTCTGCAGTCCTGTACAAGTAATGCAAGTAAAATGTAGAACATTTCCTTTTTTTCTTGAGGTTTTGTCAGATGAATAATATAGGAATACACAAATGTAAGGATTTGGAGTATGTCTGTATTGTTTTTCGGTTTTCCTCAGAATTTAGTACGTGAACACAGACTTCCTTAGCTGCTTCAAATAGTGTAATAGGTTCAGGTTTTTTACGGCTTCAATGTCCCAATGACTTCTTTTTTTGTTAGTAATGTACCCCTTTCGGACGTCCCATTTTTGAGGAGGAGCAGCCCTTTGCGGCTCCTCGTCCTAATTCCTATGGCCCTGTGTGGTCCTCCTGGTCCCCTGGAACGAGAATATTTTCTGACTATATTAATTGATACTCTATCACTTAGAAAAGGAACACTGGAAAAGTCTATTGAAAATGTTTTCTACATAGAATTGGACTAGATGGTTCTAGGATTTTGTTTTCTGTTTAGGGTTGAGAAATATTGATGGTTCTGTTTGTAATAATAGCCATTACTCTCTCCTGCTATCTGTATGATCCAATGCTCTGTTCCCTTTGTACTCCTGCTTATACCTTATATATATCCGATTAATGAAACGTTTAGAATAAAAAATGCCCACCTAGCAATAGATTAGGATATTGTTGAATTTATGAGAATACATATGCAAACTATTTTCTATTTTCCTACTAGATCATAGGAATGTCTTTAGCTCATTCTAAAAGGACCATCTGTTAAAGATTGCAGGAATCACTGTTAGCATGAGCTGAAAGGCATTTTATTCTTGGCAGCCATCTTAGTTAGCCATGTGCTCCCCATGTGCTTTCTCCCTCTTCCAGAGCCCTGCACATGCTCAGAAAGACCTAGCTGGTAGAATGCACCTGCTCCTAGTATAGAACTGTCAGGCTATTCTTGCTGATGTAAAGAGAATTGTCTCTCCTCCCACTTTGTTGAGCAAGCAGATTTTGTATAGCCATATCAGTCAGTAAGTATTCTTGTATGTGCCAGGACCTCCCCTTGGTTTTATGCTGACTATGTAACCTTTGCATATATAAGGCCCCTGTTCTCTGTACTCCTTAGACTGTCGCATACATTGGCCTGAGGGTACCGTATGATGCAATCTCACTCATGTGAGGTTAATAAATGCATTGTTTTTATATTACAGCTGCCGTGCCAATTTCTTCTTTGTTGGTTTAAAGGACCAGGTGTATCAGTGAACCCCTTAGAAGGTTTCTATTTCTTCAATGCATCTGGCCCTTTGTCCTTTTCGGTATACCCTTTGGTATCTCTGAATCCATTCTGGCTCCAATAGTGTAGATGCTCGTTGTAAGATTGGACACAATAATATGAATCGCACACAAGGAGTGTTGGGAATTCAAGATCCATATTCTCTAGTGCCAGAATTTGAGCGCTAATATCTGCCAGATGCGCTGTGCAGTCACCAAGTGATGGCGTGTAGGTTTTCTCAGGTTGGCTATTACCATCCTAGATTCACCCCTTCATGGCTGCACATGCCTCTGCGTATTGGCGCTTTGTCTAGACCTCCGATTGTGCAGAACCATCAGTATAGATGATGTAATCATACTAATCAAGAGGCATGATTTCATCACGCAGAGGATATTTGTGTTCATATTGCAGAAATGCTTGTGTTTGTAGTGTAGAATCAAATCTGTAGTCTAAAGCGGTTGAGGTGAGAGAGAGATGGCCATTGTATCCATCTCGGATGTAATGCTTTTGTGTAGAGAGAGCTAGCTTTTGTGACAGCCTTTAAGTGCGCATTGGAGTCATGATAATGATTTGTTTCCCCTTGAGCCAGTGCTCCATCTCTCGCTCTCCTCAGAAGTATGTACCGCCATCAGAATATTTTCTGTCAGTGCAAAACGCATCACGACATTGGTGTATAAATGAGATTTATATGCAATTGGTACAGTGTTAACTACATTGAATGTAATATAGGTATTACCTCTTGACCCCGCGATGATATGGATCACCACGTTTGTGGTGTTTACACGTGTGTGTAAGTGTTTTGAAGCTAGCATGTCAGCTTGTAATGAATGTAAAATCTGAATGCGTTCAGTTGTCCAATGTGTGCCAGAAAAGTCTGGATGAATTAAGTCGTAGAATGGTTTAACCCGTTCTATGTAATATCAAATGTATGTTCTGCCAAAAGTTAGGACTCACAATATGAATTGAAGTTTCTTCAATGTATTTGCTGGTTATAAAAGTGCACACTTCTCTAAGAAGTGCATCTCATGGCTTTTGTCTTCACTTGTCCGCTCGTATCCCAGAAACAGGACTTTGAGGTGGACGTTTTTTGACTTTTTAAAATGAAATTTGTGGCCTATGTGAGCAAATCCCAGAACCCTACCATCTACTCTTGAGATAGGTCAGCATCCATCAAATAAATGTCATCAACATAGGACAAGGCCTGAATGCCAAATTCTTGTAGAACTTCTGCAACCTGAGCTGAAAACAACCCAAGTTTGTTCTTATAATTATGACAGAACTGTCTCTGAGAATACCGTGCAGAAATTACAGTGAAATACCTGCTTCCATGAACTATATTGTGGAAGAAAAATCAATTTGAGAAATCTAAGGCCTCATTATGAGTTTGAGGGTCCCTTGGGCCGCAGTATCGGTGTTTCGGTCCAAGTACGTTGAGCTCAGAGGTCCGACCGCCATATTACAAGTGAGGCAGATTGACTTTCCGAAGACCGCAGCTGGACCGCCAAGACCGCCAGCAGACTGCCAGGTTTGCAGTCAGGAAAAATCAGCCTCAATAGGACGGTACAGGGGAGCTACACTGCTGACAATATTACAAGTTTCCTGTCCCACAAGCAGACCGTGGTGGTCCGACTGCCTGCATCTACGTGGCTGTGATAAAGGATTGGGGGGTACATACTCACCCCTTTCTTCATCTTCCAGGCATATTCCATTGTGAATCTCTTTCTCCAGGTCTCCCCTTCATTACAGGATCTTCACACCAAGGATTACGACCCTGTTTGCTTGGATCAACAGCCCATTGCCAGAACTGCCCACATATGAGCTGAACACCGGTAATGGATAATTGGTATTTTTCTTCATATATCTTGCATATATGTGCATCCGACACATCTGCAGTCAAAATGCGCAAACAGGCATCGATATATTTGTGAAAAGTACTCACTACCGTTGCAAGGTCTCCTCCTCTACACCGCTGGCCCCGTGATCAACTCGTAATATGACGGTCTTTGGAATGTCAGCGCCAGGGCTGCTGGCACGGGCGGAGGTGGTCCTACAGTGGTTGGACCACCAAACTTGCAATTGTGCCCCAAAATTTGTTTTGTATATTTTTTTACACACCATAATGTTCATTAGTTCTGCGCTGTGCACATTCTGTACAGTGAATGTATGTGTAGCTGTGTTTAGATGTCTGTAATCTAATACTAGATGATATGAATGGTCACGTTTCATAACTGGAAACAAGGGATTATTCGTAGGAGAGATGCAACTTTTTCTTACACACCCTGGTGTTCAAGTTGTGTGAGAATCTCTCTAACTGTTTTTTAGCTACATTTAATGGGGTAATTTCTTTGAGCTTGTGGGGTCAACCTCGATGGTATTTCATGATAAGGGGTACCGTCATCCCACATCACCCCACATGGTTGCAGTATAACACAGGAGCCAGCGCTAATGCCCACTTCTTGGTGTATGAATGTGCAGGACGAGGTCGGAAAAAACAGGTAGAATTAAAGTTTCTCCCTTAGGGCAATCCATCACAACATCAGGTGACCAATGTTTTTCAGCCAAAAGAATATCTTGTGAGGGCTACATGGAGGCAGGTGGGATGGTGCTGGTGTTAGGTGTGCACATAATTAACCTACTTAGTGGATGTGATATATAGTTGTGAGATTATTTTTGCATGCTGCATGAAAGACAGTTACACAACCAGGATGCAGCTCTTCTGCAACTCACAGTTGCAGGTGTGCTCCCAGGTACAATCTGTCTCCATGAGTGCACCACAATTGTCTTCTTGGGGTTTGCTGTAGGGAGGGACTGTGGCGGGTAAAGCACTGCTATGCCAACTGCTGGGAGGCATAGAGTGGGTGGGAGAGGGTGTCAGGCATGAACGACAAGTTAGGTGTCACAGGTGAAGGCTAAGTCGATTGCATGATTTGCTGTTGGAGAATGCACAGCATGGGTGTACCTGATGGTGCGGTTGATGCCCCCACGGGTAGGGGGTGTCTGCTTCATCTACATTTTCTTATGTAGAATGTGCAAGCTTGACTAATAGCCTAAAGTTATGTAAAGAGGTACTGTATTTGTGTCAGAAGATAGATGTCGCCATACTACAGGAGACACATTTGGCCCCTTGTAGTGGACTGCTAACACAGACACGCATGATGGGGACTTGCAATGCCACTAGCTCTATGTCTCATGCGGACGGCATGTTGATTTTGGCCAGGCGCGTTTCTGCCATTAAGCTGCAAGAGGTACATGTGGACCCATGTGGAAGTACGCTGCCGTAAGGAGTACTGTGCTGTATTGCTGGTGTGGGTGCAGGCCTAGAAAAATCATAAAATTGTTACTAGACCTGCAGGTCTGGTGACTTAAATAATCTACTCGCCCTAGTCGGAATGGTCTTGATCCATAAACTGGTTTCAAATAATGTGATCGTGGACAAATATTTTAATTCACTGAGCTGCCATTTTCCTTATTATCACATATGAGAGCACCTTCAAATTGAAGAGTTTCTTTTGTCTCTTTTGCTTGATTTCAATTGACCAAAGTTTTGCTCTCATAATACAAATCTTGTCAGACTTAGGCTACACACGACCCCTGACTTGCCTCTTAGTTCTTTAACAGCATTGTTATCAGGGCGGGTGCAGGAATGTTCCTCAAATCATGTCCAAAAGCTATCACTTTTAATAAATGCATAACTAAAGCATGAAGTGGTAGCTCACTTGCAATCGGCAGACTTTACATTCAAATGGCCACAACATTTCCTACTGATGTGGTTTTCCTGATAAAATTATATAGTTTACAAACAATGGGGTCAATTAGGATGGCGGACGGCCTGTCGGAGGACGGGACCGTCCGCCACAGGGGCGGATGTCCCGTGCCTCGAATTAGGATGCACCCGCCACAGTGGCGGGTGCATCCCGCATTTTTCACATTGCTGCGGGCGGTGCTGAAAGCACTGCCCGCTGCAATGCAAAAAATGCATGCTGTGCTTTTCAAAGCGCTACATGACAGGCACTGCGCGGTGCCTGCCATGTTGTATTTTGAAACGCAGGGGGGTACCATAGGTACCCCCCATGTGCATCCCCCACCCCCCTTCACCCTGGGGGCTCGCAACGGGCCCCCAAAGCAAGGATCGTATGCCTTTTCTGCCACCACGGAAAGGCATTCCCCTAAGCCCATCCTAATATGGCTGGCGGTGTCTGATAGACACCGCCACCATATTAGACCTTTTCCGCCGCTTTTCCACCGCGGTCGCCTTGCGACCGCGGTGGAAAAGCGGCGGACAGTCTTCCTGTCCGCCATGGTCCCCCCCGCCATTATAATATGGCGAGTGGGAAATAGGTGGGGTCAATTATGATGGCGGACGGATCGCCACCGCAATCCTTGCCCGTCATCATAATTGACCCCAATGTTTGGAAATATGATTTCTGAAAATATGTGTCATTTACACATCACCAAGTAAAGTGCTCTGAATTGTTTTGCTCCTATTTATAACTTTGATTGGATCACATATCTTATTTACAAAAAAAATGTCTTTAATAATTCCTAATATATTTTGGAATATGTGTACTATCCACTTACAAGCTTCCTTTAAATGTTACGTGTAAGAAAAAAACCAGACATCTTCAAAGAGCTCACTTGACAAAAACCTCTAACTATAGTAGGAGTAAGAAAAATAAATTCCATTTTACAAGCAGCAACTAATAAAAAGTTAAAAATTACATTTGACATCTTTTCTTGAACTGACTGCAAATGTGTCAGGATAAAAACAAGATTTATTGGCATCTTTATTGCTCATTCACTTTCTGAATGAACAGTTAAAATTCACCAGCCAGAATGGACTAGTAGGCTCTAAAAATAGCACGATCTGATAAAATATGACTTGCAATTGCAAGTCGGTGAGTTGATTTTGCGTGGCGTGGGGTTTATGGCCCCAATTACGATGATCCAAAGTTTTACCACTCAATACATGCTAAGCTGGCCCAATATCATAATCTATCTCAGATATGGGGTGGCAACTTTAATTGCGTCCTAACCCCTGACTTAGATTGCTCCCAGGGTGCCCAACAGCCCTTGGCTGCTGCTCCCACCATAACAACAATGGCAGAAAAGGGTGGGCTGTCGGATGTGTGGCGCTATCATTCATCACAGGGCAGGGATTATACACATTATTTTTATGGCCCATGACAATCATTCATGAATAGATTACTGGCTCATATCACAGTTTGGTGAGTACAGTTAGGCGATGTGATCACTTACCGCGCATGTACTCTGACCACTCCACAGTAATATTTACTGTAGACCTCAAGACATGTGTCCCTGTGCCTTCTCCTGGAGCTTCCTGCAGTACTCCTTGTTGAATGTAGTGTTCTGCAAGGAACTGGCTCAAGCAACTGATGAATGTTTTCATACCAATATTGGTTTGCGCTAGAAGTAAACAGCAGACACGGGTGAGACTGGAGAAGCTGTTTATTCATCCAAGATCCTCAGGCGCCAGCAGGCAACTGAAGCGCTTCAACATTCTAAGTTGAGCTTCACTTCAACATTCTAAGGAAGGGAAGTATCAACCAGGGAGGAAAGGAGGGGTGGAACGGGCAAGGTGAAAAGGTGGGGAATGGTAGGAAGAAGGGGGGATGACAAGATATATATATATATATATATATATCAAAAAAACAGAGTTGCCTCGAATGATGGAGCCCACACGGGTGATTTTTTCTGCATCTCTTTTAATGAAAACTTGTAACACAGGAGTTGCACCGCCAGCAGCACAGTCTTTCAAAGTCAATTGCCGACGCGTTTCGGGCTCCTCCTCGCTCTTCATTAACGCTGAATTAATACAGTTCCCGCCCCAGTGGGCGTGGCTGCTCCTGCAGCATCCTGGTACTGATAGTTCAACGTCAGTATTCCTCAAGTGAGTTAAGCGAAGGCTCATACTTTAAAAGCAAGTAAAATCCCAAGTGGGTGGCTGTTCTGTGCTGTGCAAAATACCCGTGTGGGCTCCATCATTCGAGGCAACTCTGTTTTTTTGATGTGAAGCGGTGAGCCCAGCCGCGATGGATGCCCCGCCGCTGTTGTGGACCTTGGCAACGCCATTAAGTGTTTGCTGTGGGGACGAGGTGCTGCCTTTGAGAACTGGCTAAAATGACATCGTATTTTGCACAGCACAGAACAGCCACCCACTTGGGATTTTACTTGCTTTTGAAGTATGAGCCTTCGCTTAACTCACTATATATATATATGCCTAAATGCATGACTTTGGTTTTAAAAGGAAGGCTATTAATGGTGATGCATTCAGGTGCAGTTGGAGGACTCGTAATAATCCAGTCCGGGTTTTCATTTGCAACATAATAGAGCATGTTGGGAATTGACTTTAAATAGTACAAAATAAGAGGGTATAACGTTGAATAACACAGGGCCATACTACCAAGCAATAGCGATAATTATCGCTAAGCTTGGTTAGCGGGTAAAATAATATCGCCGCGCTCTGACGATTTTTACCGCTGAGATACCTTGATATTATCAAGGTTTATCTCAAAAGCAGTAAAAATCGTGGGAAATGCATGAATATCACTGAGAAATCAGCAATATTCCTGCATTATTGAGCAAATGCTCTTAGCCATGTTATCCAACTCCCATTGGATAACATGGCTAAGAACTGCTCTGGGCAGTCGTTAGCTTTTGGAGATAATCGCGCTTAGCGCGATTATTTCCAAAAGTTGGTAATAGGAGTTAGCGATGTTAGCGACTGTTTCCAGTCGCTAACATCTTGGCACGCCCACTTTGCATGTCATTAGCGATATATATCGCTGACATGCAAAGTGGGCCCCCAGAAGCTCGCTATCTCCTATTAGCTGTCGCTAACTGGTGTTAGCGACAGCTAGGTAATAGGGCGATTAAATTATCGCCGCTTTAGCGGGAAAAATTCCCGCTAAAGCGGCGATAATGCCCTTGGTAATATGCCCCACAGTCTGTAAAAGTAACCATGAAGCGAATTTCGTTTTTGCAGGGTTTACATTGTTGTGGCTTTGTTTAAACACATTCCGGTTATGCCTTCTGTGGAAAAACGAACTATATTATCTCACATGCCTGTAGTGACCCAATCACTGTGGAGGGAAGTGCATCTTCGATTTTAATGAATTGTAAACCTTTAAAAAGAGGCACCAATATGGCGCAACTCAGGTTGACTGCCGAAACGCGTCCCTGTTCGTGTGAATGCTGTAACCAAGAAAATAAAACGGGAAGAACCCCCACAACAATGTGTGCTGGATCCTCAATGTAATTCAGTTGGGGAATAAATCTATTTCTAAGTGCTAGCGGTAGCACCCCCTTCCGAGCACCATCAGCGATTTGGCAGCACGCGAGTATACCGCAAAACGTCCATTGCAAACTGAGACCGGCGCGCCCCCATGTAAGGAGTGAACAATGGAGACGAGGAGAAGGCGCATGTGGAGGAGTGAGTTCGGCGCTGGAGGCGTATGCATCCATGGCGGGGACTGGAGCTCCTCCACTAATAAGCACATCCTCACCCTGGTATAATCACTCCTACGATGGAGCTGGACACCGCAAATGGCACTGACCTAAGAATGCGGTGGTTTTGTGGGACCGTATTATTACCTTTTAGGTTTGGTTACACCAGACACACGAAAATTCAAGCTTCATTTGAATCACTGCTGTAAGTCCTTTTTCCTTTGTTTATTTATGCATTTTTATATAGCGCAGACTTTACCCGAAGGCGTCAGAGCGCTTCACAATAGGAACAGAAATGAAACATAATGAGAAACATTACAAAGGAACAGATTACAAAAGCATACGTTACGTTACGTAAGGTAATAGTGACAATTGTGAGCAAACAAAATACATGAGGTAGTAAAAATTGTAAGCAACCAAAAATACATGAGGTAGTAAAGGTAATAGTGAGAATTGTGAGCAAACAAAATACATGAGGTAGTAAAAATTGTGAGCAACCAAAAATACATGAGGTAGTAAAAAGTGCACAAGAGGAAAAAGTGACAAGTGTGCAGTTACAAGAGAAAACAAAGTATAATTTGAGGTATAATACTGCAATAAGTGCTATACACTCAGGCACAAGAACAAGCAAAGGTAGGCAAAGGTGGCACTTGTGCAAGTATCAAAGGTAAAAACATGTGAGAGGTAGCAAACCGTGTGCTATAAGGGCAAAGTGGTGTGTGCATGTTACAAAAGGGCACCAAACACAAGTACATGGAAAATACTGCAAAAAGGCAAACACTCCAACCACGGGAATACACTGGGAAGGCACTTCCATGGTCATGGAAAGTAGAAATTATCAGTAGTGGGAAGACTTCCTCCAAATAACAAGAGGACGTGAATTACTTTTGGAGGTGTCTCTGGAGGAGGAGAACTTTGAGGTCCCTTTTGAAGGCCTGGGAGGAGGCGGTGGTCCGGAGCTGAGGCGGAAAGGAGTTCCAGATTCTCACTGCGTTGCCTGAAAAGGATTGGGCCATTGTTCTTTCCTTCTTGAAAGTGGGAGGTTCAAGCAGTAGATTCTCCGCATTGCGTGAAGGTCTGGAGCCTCCAGAGAGTTTCAGTTTATTCGCCAGGTAGCGGGAGAGGAGGAGTGCAAGGCTTTGTGGGTGATACAAGCGGTCTTGTAGATAGCTCTAGCCTCGAAGGGAAGCCAGCGGAGGGTGGATAACATCGGTGTGATGTGATCGCTTCTTTTGGCCCCATAAATGAAACAAGCTGCTGAATGGAAGACAGACTTAAGTGGGGACAGGTGAGATTTGGGGAGGCCAGTAAGAAGAGAATTGCAGTAGTCTAGTCTGGAGAGGACCAGCGATTGCACCAGGGTTATAAGGTCCTGCTCCGGGAAGAAGCGACGGATTCCCCAAAGTAGGCGCAGTTAGTAACGAGCAGATTTTGCAATAGAATTGATGTGGGGAGTTAGATTGAGTTTTTTGTCTAGAATGACACCAAGGGATTTTGCGCTGTCGACAATGATGGGTTTATTGTTTAGTAGATTCATCTGATCCATCCATGCTTGAACCGGGGGAGGAGAGAGTGAGGAGGAGAAGAGGAGGAATTCAGTTTTGGAGGGATCCAGAATCAATTGATGAGTTGACATCCAGTTTTGAATGGAGTCAAGAGTAGATCTTAGGATGGAGAGATCATGAGTGGAGGCAACCTTGAGGTAGAGTTGAGTGTCGTCTGCATAGAGATGATAGTGAATCCCGGATTTGCTTAGGAGGTTTCCCAGTGGTTCTAAGTAGAGATTGAACAATGTGGGTGCAAGTATAGAGCCTTGGGGAACACCTTGACCCACCACCACAGGAGAAGAAAGACTGTTCGCTATTTTGATCATTTGAGATCTGTCAGAGAGGAAGGTTGCAAACCATTTAAGCACAGTGCCCTCCATGCCCATTCTCTGTTGAAGAATATTGAGGAGGGTGTTGTGATTGACAGTGTCGAAGGCTGCAGAAAGGTCAAGGAGAATTAGCAGACAGGACCACCCTGAGTCGAGAATCCTCAGCGCATCATCAACCACTTGCAGTAGGGCTGTTTCAGTGCTGCAGTTTTGGATGAAGCCGGACTGACAATTGTCAAGAAGATCATTGTCCTTGATATGACGAGAGAGTTGTTTTGCTACACATCTTTCTGTGATCTTCGCGAGAAAGGGAAGGTTAGTGATGGGGCGGAAGTTGTTGAGGTCATTCGCATCAGCAATGGGCTTTTTAAGCAGAGGGGTGACCTGCCCAGTTTTGAAGGAGACAGGAAGGGAGCCTTGCCAGCGGGAGAGGTTGATCAGAGTGGTCCAATAGGAAAGGGAATGGGTAAAGAAGTCAAAGGCAATGGCACTGGGGATAGGGTCAAGAGAATGGTTGGAGGGCTTTGTTTCGCGTATGCACTTGAGAAGGGCATCTTCAGATATGGGGTCAAAGCTCTGCCAAATGGCTAAGGATTTGCGCTCCTCTGGAGGTGTAGGATGAGCGACCTGATCCACAAGTGATTTCACTTTTCCATCGAAGAAAATAGCGAAATCCACTGCTCTCTTTGTAGAATCCTCCACCTTGGAAGTTGGGGGAGAGCAGCTCGGAATCTTGATGAGATCGAATAGTTTTTAGGGTCTTTTTTTGGCGGAGTCAAGGAGGGTTTTGAAGTGCGTCGCTTTCTCAAGGAAAATGTGCTTGTGGTACTTGGATCTTGCAGTGCGAAGCATGGCTAAATTGTCAGTGGAGGGCAATTGCCTCCATTGCTTCTCCAGGAATCTTAGCTGCTTCCTTTCCTCATAAAGGGATTTGTTGAACCAAGGTGCTGAGGGAGTGGGCCTTAACCTTTTGCTTTTGAGTGGAGCGACGTTATTAATTTCAGCTGCAAGAACTGTGAGGCATTGGGAGGTGAGATCGTCAACAGCTATGTTCGGGTCTACCCTTGGAAGTGATAGCAAAGCTGATTCACAGAGGGGACCGACATCAATGTTTTTGGCATCACGAAACCAGGAGATGGCCCTCTTGGGTTGGCCAAGAGTTATAGAGTGTGAAAGTTGAAGAGAGAATGGGATGAGGTGGTGGTCAGACCAATCTACATGAATTGGGGTAGTGGTAGAAAGCATGCCTGCTTTAGAAATAACAAGGTCCAGGATTGCGCCTTTGGAGTGGGTTGATTCAGTGCAGTGTTGGATAAGATCATTTGCAGAGAGGAAGGTGGCCAGTGAGTTCGCAGAAGAGTCTTGCGGTATGCCCCAGTGGAGATTGAAGTCACCCACGAAGGTCTGATTGTCACTTTGAGAGTATTGGTCGCTGATGAAGTCTTTGAGATCTTCTTTAAACGACGGGACACTACGAGGCGGGCGGTAAATGATATGGAATCAGAGCGGTGAACGGTGTTGCAATAGAAGCTCAAGCGAAAGGCATTCAAAGGTGTGGGAGGAGCTAATAGGAGAAGCCTTAAGTTGGAGGGCGTTTCTCAAGATGACTGCAACACCTCCCCCCGTGTTTTCAGTTCTGTCATTCCTAAATATGGAATAAACTGTGGGTAATAGGAGATCAAACATAGAGTGAGAGGTATCTTTGAACCAGGTCTCTGTGAGGAAGAGCATGTCAAGTTTGTGAAGGGTGATGGTATCGGAGATTTCAAGTTTGTGTTTTACTGCAGATCTGAAGTTGTGAAGCATACAGCGCAGCTCTGTCAAGACTGTTTTGGTAACGGGGGCACTTGGGCTCTGAAGGGTGATCGGGATATTGTACTTATGCGGGGGTGCTCGGGAGGGTTTAGGTGGATGCTTTGTTCTGACAGAGGTGATGGTCGGAATAGTGTAGATAGTGGGGTTGCTAGGGTATGCCTGTTGAAGAAGGGTGGCGTTCAAGGGCTTGTGTGAGTTAACGACGTTTGCAGACGAAAGGTTGAGCTTGGCTGTATTGGGGTGAGGGGGCGAGGTGCATCTCAAGGGAAGTTGGGAGGGAGTAGAGGTGCAAGGAGGGGTGGAGATCTTAGAGCATAAGAGTGAAATGGCAGCTGTAAGCTGGGAGATGGTGGTGATCAGAGAGCCTAGCGTATTTTCCAGTGAGAAAGAGGCAGAGCACGAAAGGTTGGGTGGCTCGATTGAAATAAGGGGGGGTGGAATTGGTGGTGGAAGGCAGGGAGAGGTGGGGGGACAGGAGGTGAGTTGGGGGGTGGGGTTCACAGGTGGTGAAAGGTGGAGGTTGGGAGCGGGAGTAAGTGAATTGGGGGGTTAAGGGAGAGTTGTTATTGTTGGTGTTGCAAGAGGGAGAGGAATTAAGGACAAATTTAGAGGGAGAAAGGTGCGGAACACGGCGATAGGGAAGTAGGAGGGGGGAGGCCAGTGTGGCGTCATGGGAATGTAGGAGGTTTGGGAGGAAAAGAGGTGCAGTGGTTGTGGAGGTCCTGTCAGTTAGGAGAGGTGGCAGTGAGGGAACGGTCATCTGGCAGAGTGAGGGGGGTTGAGAGAAAGGGAAGGTGAGGAACGGAAGTGGTTCTGCTGGGCCCGAGGGAGGGAGATGGAAGGGGTTACTAGGAGGGGAAAGGGGGTAGTGCAGCAGTACTGGAGGAGTAGGAGGGAGGAGAGAGATGCAGTGGGAATGTGGCAAAAACGGGGTGAATGACGAGGGGATGAAGGGGTGGAGAGGAGGGATGGAAGGAGGGATAAGGGGAGCATAGGGAAAGTTAATTGTGGGAGAGGGTTGGAGGAGAGGTGGACTAAAAAGGGGGGTGATGGGAAGAAGTATGGGGGAGGAGAAGAGATTGGAGTATCGTGATAGTGCAGATGGGACGAGGAGCGTATTAGCTAGTGGTAAGGCTGAAGTAATGTGGGAGGGGACATACTGTGAGGGGGAGGAATAGGAGATGAGGTAAGTTGGGGGGGAGGGAAGAGGGCCGACCTGCGCTTCTCGAGAGTGCAGCCAATTGGAGTGAGGTGGGGTCGGCGGAGGAGAAAGGGAGTAATGGGTGGAGCTGGAAGGAGAGTCAGGGGGAAACCCGGTTGCAGAGGAGGGGAGTAAGGAGGGGAAGAGGTGGTCAAAGAGCGAGAGGCAGGAGTCTTTGCCTTGGATCATGACAGTACCGTTGTTATAGAGTGAGATAGTGAGGTAGCCATTGAAGCACTCAGAGGGGGAACTTTTTAGTTGTTTCCCATAAGGGATAGAGGAGGAGGAGGTGACCTTAAGGGAATTGTAAAAACTGTTGGACCAAGAGGGGGTGTCGCGAGTGAAGAAAATGAAATCGTTTTTGAGCCTCCCAAGACAGCCATTGTAAAATTGATCAACAAAAAGGGAGTCCGGGAAATGTTCAATAGTGTTATGCTTCAGTCGTTTTATTGTAGCTTTAGTCTGGTCGGGAGGATAAATGATTTTGTAGCAATTGGCTCCAGACTTAACTCGCGAGGTGGCCATGTTGGGAAGATGAGGCGAAGAAGGGTGGGGGAGAGATGAGAGGGGTGTTACTGGCAAAGCGGTAGTGAGGAGAAATAAAAGGGCAAAAAGGGGGCGCATAATCCAAACGTTTTTGGTGGAATAACCGAGTTATTGTGCCGTCAGGGAAGTGAGGTGGGTATTTGTTGGGCCCTTCGTCTAGGAGTATGAGGTGCCACCTGGCACTAGATAAAAGTTACAAGGGAAAGATTTGCAGAAAGTAGGGACCCATCACAGAGCAAATACAGACAAAGTAGACCAGAATAAAAATGACCACCCAGTGGCCATTGGAGAACACTGAACTTAATACCAGCCTGCTAATAGAACTATATTCGGCACCAGTCGCCATGTATGCCTGAGTTCTCAACAGACTACTATATGACCCTAAGCTCCTGTGAGACACTAACGTTAGGGCAAAGAGCATAGGGTGGATCACAAATTGATTAGCAATGTCTAGAAAATGCACAACAACCTCGACATCTTCAGACCACCTCTGATGCAGCAGGAGTCATGACTCAATTTGAACTGTCCCCACGGAGAAATTTGCTTAATAGGTGCAGCAGGCACTACTAGATGTGCTATAAACAATAAGAGAGAGTGAAGGGATTTTATCCACCGAAGTGGACGGAATAATACTCCTAGTCCCCTGGGTTAGGTATCTAAATTAACAAAAATGAGGAGTACCACCAGAAAAAGGTGCTCAAAGAGCGATTCCGGCGGGATGATTCACTATCATAGAGAAGAAAAGTCCTTCTTTGGTTATTAATAACCCCTCACTCACCGACCTGGTCGGTGACATGCTTCATCATCGGGGCCACCTTGATGGCCGAGTGCCATCAAGGTGTGCTACAACACCTGAACTACAGTGGAGCTGGTATGTGAGTGATGAATGTGAAAATGTGTGGTGGGTCTACATGTTTCAAACCGGTTTTTCTTTAGGACCAGATCAAAGAAATGGGTGGTCAGGGTACACTAACACCCTGCCGTGCCAGCATTTCCTTGTGCCTAGGTAACAAAATACCTATGAGGTCCCTCCACGCGCCCGTGACGGGCGCGTGGAGGGACCTCATAGGTACTCTACCTGATTAGACCTGCGAAACTAATATGTTTCAATCCCAGGCCTCCCCTCCCTCATCCCGTGCTGCCCTATGACTCTTCATTAGGAGTCTTTTTCAGGATAACCACCACCGGGTTATTCCTTTATTTTGTTTTGCCTGGTACCACGAATTTTGTTACCTAGGCACAAGGAAATGCTGGCACGGCAGGGTGTTAGTGTACCCTGACCACCCATTTCTTTGATCTGGTCCTGAAGAAAAAACGGTAATTCCTATTACGGTTTGAAACATGTAGACCCACCACACATTCTCCAGATACACTTGGTCATAATCATACCTATAACTGTATCGACACTTACATTTTATTATTGTCCAGTAGTCTTAAGAATAAAGTTTTTTCAAATAAGTCATACCAGGACAATTTTTAACTCACTTCTTTTTCACATTCATCACTCACATACCAGCTCCACTGTAGTTCAGGTGTTGAAGCACACCTTGATGGCACTCGGCCATCAAGGTGGCCCCGATGATGAAGCATGTCACCGACCAGGTCGGTGAGTGAGGGGTTATTAATAACCAAAGAAGGACTTTTCTTCTCTATGATAGTGAATCATCCCGCCGGAATCGCTCTTTGAGCACCTTTTTCTGGTGGTACTCCTCATTTTTGTTAATTTAGACTACTAGATGTGCACCTGTGAAAAGGTCTAAACAATGCAGCTGGCATTACTTGCTGTACATCTGATTGATGGCCTAAACGGTGCAGCTGGCACTACTTGCTGCGTAGCTGTAAGAGGCCTAAGCGATGCAGCTGGCACTACTTGCTGCGCAGCTGTAAAAAAGGCCAAAACGGTGCAGCTGGCACTACTTGCTGCGCAGCTGTAAAAAAGGCCTAAACAATGCAGCTGGCACTACTTGCTGCGCAGCTGTAAAAGGCCTAAACGGTGCAGCTGGCACTACTTGCTGCGCAGCTGTAAAAGGCCTAAACGGTGCAGCTGGCACTATTTGCTGCGCAGCTGTAAAAGTGTTCAAAATAAATACCACACAATTAAAGAGTTAAGCGGATGGCGATTATAATGGAAGAATGCATTTCTCGCAGACGCCCGCAGGGCTGTCCGGTTGCTGCAGGAAGCACTGGCCGTGAGGATGAAACAACTGGAAGACAGGCTGTGAGCTCACTTAATACAGCTCAGTAATAAGGAATAAGTAATCAGGAAGACAGGCTGTGAACTCACTTAATACAGCTCAGTAATTAGGCGTGCAGGTGCGCGCTGTGCGCGGCGTCGAGGTCTCAAATTCCGCCACTTTCAGGTCAGGCGGCATGGGCTGGTCGTGAAACAGCAGTACTGAGCCAATATGGGGACTGTTTGAGGCTGGGTCAGTAAGATTGAGCTAAAGCAGGCAGTTTCAGCAGTGCTGTACTCGGAGTCGGGCGGCGCAATTTTGGAGCACATGTGCAAGTGCTGCCAGACTTGTAGGGCTTATCCGGGTGTCAACAGGGGCTCTCCGCTCACACATCCGCAATTTAAGGTGCCAATAGGCGGGCCTGCAAGTATGCCGGTGTAACATAAGGGCAAGCGGCACCGACGCGCATTGAAATCGCGCTGAGTAAAAGTTTCACGGGCTCACCGCCGCCATCTTAGGGTCAGCCCGGTCTCTTGAAAGTCGGCGTAAGGGACAGACAAGGTGCGCTCAGGTGCGGCGCTTACCTCCTGTACAGATCGAGATGTAGGCAGCTTCTCTTCGGTCGGCCACAGGGGGATTTAGAGCTGGTTGATGTCCCGCGATCGAGCAGCGGGTCAGGCAAAGTCTCAGGAGACATACGGTGCCATTTTGGATCGCTACCAGTCCAACTCCGTGGCGGGGATAATTACACGTTTTTCATCGGCAGGAGCAGCTTCAAACCTCCGCGTTGGCATACATCAGATGCAGGACGGTATGAGATAACCGAAACTGCTTTCCTGTCGGGTGTAGAATCCTCGAGTCGCTTGTGTACTAGGAATTCGCTCCCTCGTTCTACGGAGCGACGAATCAGGCAGCCATCAAGGCCTCCGCTTGCCCCGGGACTGTATTTCGGTAACTGATCCGAAACTGTGAGCTGTCTCCGAATGCAGAATATGTTTCAAACGGAGAGAAAGGAACAGTTAAGGAATCGGCAGGATTTGAAAGTCAGCTATTTTATCTGAAGAAAGAATGTGCAAACTGCTTAAATGCGTGACTTTGGTTTTAAAAGGAAGGATATTAATGGTGATGCCTTCAGGTGCAGTTGGAGGACTCGTAATAATCCAGTCCGGGTTTTCATTTGCAACATAATAGAGCATGTTGGGAATTGACTTTAAATAGTACAAAATAAGAGGGTATAACGTTGAACAACAGTCTGTAAAAGTAACCATGAAGCGAATTTCGTTTTTGCTGGGTTTACATTGTTGTGGCTTTGTTTAAACACATTCCGGTTATGCCTTCTATGGAAAAACGAACTATATTATCTCACATGCCTGTAGTGACCCAATCACTGTGGAGTGAAGTCCATCTTCGATTTTAATGAATTGTAAACCTTTAAAAAGAGGCACCAATATGGCGCAACTCAGGTTGATGAAGGCAGCTTGACTGCCGAAACGCGTCCCTGTTCGTGTGAATGCTGTAACCAAGAAAATAAAACGGGAAAAACCCCCTCAACAACGTGTGCTGGCTCCTCAATGTAATTCAGTTGGGGAATAAATATATATATATATATATATATATATATATATATATTACCTACTGGCGGTCGCCAGTAGGTATATATAGTTAGGATTTTTTCTCTATGGGATTTTTGAAAATTCTATGTCTAATAACTTTGGCGTTTGTGGACGGAATTGGCTGAAATTTTCAGGAAAATGGCACATTTTGTTTCTGAGTAGCCCTTGAAAATTTTGGGGGGGGTTCGTCAAGGGGGGGCCGAGAAAAAAGGGGGGTCCCAAAACGTGTTTTTAACATTGAGTTTTCCATAGGGCGGTTGGCCTCACTTTTAGCCCGAACGGCTGAATGGATTTGCACGAAACTTGGCAAAATTGTAGGGACTGGTAGCCCGATGTGCCTTTTGTAGGTCTCAATATATGTGCTACAGTGGATTTTGAGAAATTAATGTTTAAAAAAAGATATATATCTGTAACAGCGGACCGGGCAGCGCTCCAGGACGCGTACTTTTCGCGCAACGGAGCTTTGTGAAGCGAAGCTGATTGGTTCTCCGGCGTCTGTAAACATTCCAAACAGTCCGTAGCGGCCGCCATCTTGTCTCTCGGTAGGATCGAGAGACAAGCGGAGGCCAAACCGAAGGGGCAAATGACCATAAGGGGGCAGAGTAGATCCTCCCTGACCGTTTAGGTTTGATGTGGGCAAAAAAAAAAAAAAAAATAATAATCGAACAGCTGAATGGATTTGCACGAAACTTGGCAAAATTGTAGGGACTGGTAGCCCGATGTGCCTTTTGTAGGTCTCAATATATGTGCTCCAGTGGATTTTGAGAAATTAACGTTCAAAAAAAGATATATATCTGTAACAGCGCACCGCTTCGCGTACTTTTCGCGTTACGGAGCTTTGCGAAGCGAAGCTGATTGGCTCTCCGGTGTCTGTAAACATTCCAAACAGTCCGTAGCGGCCGCCATCTTGTCTCTCGGTAGGATCGAACAGCTGAATGGATTTGCACGAAACTTGGCAAAATTGTAGGGACTGGTAGCCCGATGTGCCTTTGCTAGGTCTCAATATATGTGCTTCAGTGCATTTTGAGAAATTAACGTTCAAAAACAAGATATATATCTGTAACAGCGCTCCGCTTCGCGGAGATAAAATTATATGTGTATTACCTAGCTGTTGCTAACACCAGTTAGCGACGGCTAGTAGAAGATAGCGACCATCTTGGGCCCCACTTTGCATGTGAGTGATATTTATCACTAATGACATGCAAAGTGGGCATGCCAAGATGTTAGCGACTGGAAACAGTCGCTAACATCGCTATCTCCTATTATCAACTTTTGGAAATATTCGAGATAAGCGCGAATATCTCCAAAAGCTACCACCTGCCCTGAGCAGTTCTTAGCCATGTTATCCAATGGGAGGTGGATAACATGGCTAAGAGCATTAGCTCGGTAATGCATGAATATCGCTGAGTTTTCAGCGATATTAATGCATTGCGGTCGTTTTTTATCGTATTTGCGATAAACCTTGATAATAGCAAGGTTTATCTGCGATAATTTCTGACGGTAAAAAAATCGTTGCTAAGCATCGTTAGGGATAAATATCGCTTAACTTTGGTAATATGCCCCAACGTCTGTTAACGTTCGATTCGAAGGAAATCAGGAAGTGTTGAAAAACATTGTCTGCGCCATCTTGTCTTTTTTCAAATGCCACACTTTTGTCGTGCACGGCAGCCATTTTAGATGCCTTGACCAGACCCACTCTGTGCACGCTGTCGATCCTTAGCATGGCTCCCCACCCTCGCAAGCATCTCCCCCAGGCAGTGGTCACCCCCGCTCTCTGTCTTATGCATGGGTAATAAACCTCCCCCCATCTGCGCTGCTCTTCCCTGAGAATCACACCCTGTGCCCGCCCGACACCTCCCTTTCGCCCTATTCACTACCGCACCCTCTGACACTCCTTTTCCTCTGTGTCCGATTGTCCAGGCTGGTCCTAGGGTATCAGCTAGCCCTGCAGATGTAGTTTATGGCCACAGCTGTAAAGAATCACCCCTCTTCAAAGGAGTTATAGTAGATCAAGGCCCACACTCGATGAGATCCGTCACAGCAGAAGCGTTGCTATTATCTGAAAACCATCCTGTATTGTGATTGGGGAGGGGACCGAGCCTGAAGCGGAAGATTCCAGGGATGACTCTTTGTACATCAAAGTTTTTACAATTATGTGTCACATTAAAAATATATAGCACTCCGACAAAGTAGTAAGATTATAAAACTTTAATAATTTATAAATATATACAAGAAAACAAAAATAGTAATAACATATAAACATTTTTAGGGAAAAACAACGAAGTAGCGGTCGGCTGTGCGAATAGTCCCAACGCAGCACAACGTCCAGATTTCCGGCGTGGGGCGTCGCGGGGGGTGGGTCATCAGTAGCAAACTGTTGTGCGAATAGTTCCAAGGCAGCAGAACGCGCTGAAATCTAGATGACACGAAAGTGATGTCTAGTAAGTTGCCACCCAGCAAATAACGGCGTGGGGCGTTGCGGGGGGTGGGTCATCAGTAGCAAACTGTTGTGCGAATAGTTCCAAGGCAGCAGAACGATGGCACCAAGGTGATGTCCAGTAAGTTGCCGCACTGGTTTTGGTATCCTACAATGCTGCTCCGAATAACGGCGTGGGGCGCCCCGGGGGAGGCGGCGTGAACGGGCCTCTCCAGGTGGAGTGTCATCTGTTGTAGTGGGGCGCCCCTTTACCGTTTCAGTTGCCATTCCGTCCGTTTTTGGTCCACTGTGTCAAAAGCCGCAATTCAGCTGAGTTGCGCCCACTCTTGCGGTGCAGCGATAGGCGGCTGTCACAGGACTCTCAAAATGGCGGCAGGCTGTTTCCTTTTTGGGCCTGGTCCACTGAAATGGCCCTGGGACACCTTGGAAATCGGACGCTTGTCTGCTAGGTCTTGGACCCCATTCTCGAAAGCGTCCCCTCCGCCTTGAGAATTCATCAAAAGTTTTGGGGGCCCCGACTCCTGCAGGCTTCTGGTGGGGAGCGGCTGCCATGATTGCTCGCGAAATGACCACGACTGAGCTACGAGATGGTGGTGCTCTCCTGCTGACGCCAGCTTCAGTCTGAAACATCCAGAAACAAGGTGGGGCTTTCATCGTTTGGGAAAAAAAAAAAGTTTTCATCCAATGAAAAGTGTTGTTTTTAGGTCATATGATCAAGCCTTCCATCATTAGGAAACCAAAAGTAAAATGAACCAATGAAAAGTTTTATAAACAAGTCACATGACCTGTTATGCGGCATAGGGTATAAAATGCGGAGAAAATACGTTGGCACGTGAGGCGGCGTCAGTAGCGGACCGATGTGCGAATAGGCCGAAGGCAATACAACGCGCCAAGATCCGGATGGCACCGAGGTGGTGTCATAGTTGAGAGTTCTGAGCAGCGGTTGTAACACTGTCTGAAGCTTATTTGCAGCTGCTGCAGCTTCACTACGCGCCAAGATCCGGATGGCACCGAGGTGGTGTCTAGTAAGGTGCACTGGTGTGGCCATCCTACAATGCTGAAAGTCGGCGTGGGGCGCCCCGTTGGCCTGTGAGTTTGCGTCAGTAGCGGACCGATGTGCGAATAGGCCGAAGGCAGCACAACGCGCCAAGATCCGGATGGCACCGAGGTGGTGTCTAGTAAGTTGCCGCACTGGTGTGGCCATCCAACAATGCTGAAAGTCGGCGTGGGGCGCCCCGTTGGCCTGTGAGTTTGCGTCAGTAGCGGACCGATGTGCGAATAGGCCGAAGGCAGCACAACGCGCCAAGATCCGGATGGCACCGAGGTGGTGTCTAGTAAGTTGCCGCACTGGTGTGGCCATCCTACAATGCTGAAAGTCGGCGTGGGGCGCCCCGTTGGCCTGTGAGATGGCGTCAGTAGCGGACCGATGTGTGAATGGGGCCGAAGGCAGCGCAACAATATTTTCGGAATAGAAGACACCACTAGGCGCTGAGATGCCAAGATCCGGATGGCACCGAGGTGGTGTGTAGCAAGTTGCCGCACTGGTGTGGCCATCCTACAATGCTGAAAGTCGGCGTGGGGCGCCCCGTTGGCCTGTGAGTTTGCGTCAGTAGCGGACCGATGTGCGAATAGGCCGAAGGCAGCACAACGCGCCAAGATCCGGATGGCACCGAGGTGGTGTCTAGTAAGTTGTCGCACTTCTGTGGCCATCCTACAATGTTGAAAGTCGGCGTGGGGCGCCCCGTTGGCCTGTGAGATGGCGTCAGTAGCGGACCGATGTGCGAATGGGGCCAAAGGCAGCGCAACAATATTTTCTGATTTGAAGACACCACAAGGCGCTGAGATGCCAAGATCCGGATGGCACCGAGGTGGTGTCTAGCAAGTTGTGGCACTGGTGTGGCCATCCTACAATGGTAAAAGTCGGCGTGGGGCGCCCTGTTGGCCTGTGAGATGGTGTCAGTAGCGGACTGATGTGCAAATGGGGCCAAAGGCAGCGCAACAATATTTTCTACAATATTTTCGGAGTAGAAGACACCACAAGGTGCTGAGATGCCAAGATCCGGATGGCACCGAGGTGATGTCTAAGTTGCGGACCGATGTGCGAATGGGGCCAAAGGCAGCGCAACAATATTTTCTGAAGAGAATACACCACAAGGCGCTGAGATGCCAAGATCCGGATGGCACCGAGGTGATGTCTAAGTTGCGGACCGATGTGCGAATGGGGCCAAAGGCAGCGTAACAATATTTTCTGTATGGAAGATACCAGTAGGCGTTGAGATGCCAAGATTCGGATGGCACCGAGGTGATGTCTAGCAAGTTGCTGTACTGGTGTGGTCATCCTACAATGCTGAAACTCGGCGTGGGTCGCCCCATTAGCCTGTGAGATGGCGTCAGTAGCGGACCGATGTGCGAATAGGCCAAAGGCAGCACAACGCGCCAAGATCCGGATGTCACCGTGGTGGTTTCATAGTTGAGAGGCACTTCATCTGCAGTGGGGCGCCGAGATCCGGATGGCACCGAGGTGATGTCTAGCAAGTTGCTGTACTGGTGTGGCTATCCTACAATGCTGATAGTGGGCGTGGGGCGCCCCGTTGGCCTGTGAGATGGCGTCAGTAGCGGACCGATGTGCGAATGGGGCCAAAGGCAGCGCAACAATATATTCTGAATTGAAGACACCACAAGGCGCTGAGATGCCAAGTTCCAGATGGCACCGAGGTGGTGTCTAGCAAGTTGTGGCACTGGTGTGGCCATCCTACAATGGTAAAAGTCGGCGTGGGGCGCCCTGTTGGCCTGTGAGATGGTGTCAGTAGCGGACTGATGTGCGAATGGGGCCAAAGGCAGCGCAACAATATTTTCTGACTGACACCACAAGGCGCTGAGATGCCAAGATCCGGATGGCACCGAGGTGATGTCTAAGTTGCGGACCGATGTGCGAATGGGGCCAAAGGCAGCGCAACAATATTTTCTGAAGAGAAGACACCAAAAGGCGCTGACATTCCAAGATCCGGATGGCACCGAGGTGGTGTCTAGCAAGCTATGCAGTTGAGTTGTGTGCGCACTTGCGGCGAATAGGTCGAAGGCAGCATAACAATGTTTTCTGAATAGAAGACACCACAAGGCGTTGAGATTCGGTTACCACCGGGGTGATGTCTAGCAAGTTGCCGCACTGGTGTGGCCATCCTACAATACTGCTCCGAATAACGGCGTGGAGTGCCCGAAGGGGGGGGGGGGGGAGCCGGCGTGAATGGGCCTTCCTAGGTGGAGGCTCGTCTGCTGTAGTGGGGCGCCCCTTTACCGTTTCAGTTGCCATTCAGCTGAGTTTCGGCTGCTGTTGATGCTACAGCGACAGGCGGCTGCAAGAGGACTCTCAAAATGGCGGCCTGTTCTTTGGATTTGGGCCTGGTCCACTAAAATGGCCCTGGGACACCTTAGAACTCGGACGCTCGATTTTTTTTTCCTTTCCTGTACATGCAAACGATGAACTCTCCAGAGGAACCGAAAAAAAATATAGTTGTGGTAACTATACCATGCATCGTCATATGGAGAGGTGGCACCAATTAATTATAGTGCTGCATAAAAGAGAGATTTGGAGGAGAACCCCTGACCTGCTAGTACATTCATCAAAGAAGTGGCACTGAGAGCTTCAGAGGCAAGGGAAACGGTCCCAAATATTTAGAAGAACTTTGGAAAGATTAAAATGACATGTTTAGATTGTGGTAAATTAATTTCATGTGGACAGATGAGTGTTACTCTAATAAATACAGCATATGAACATCATCATAGTCGATGGTTGGTAGAGACATTTTGACTATATCCTGGACCTGCCCGTCCTCGCCCAAAATGGCGCCGGAATAAATGGGACTCGTAACTCCTTGTTGTGTACTGGTTGCAGAACCTTGAAATCACGAGATACGTATGCAGTTTTGAAGCACATGGCGGGCGGGGACGAGAATTGATTGAATATTTCGACATCCCTATTGATATTAAGTTCTGATGTGTTATTGATTACTGTACTGTTGAAAGTTCGAATTAACGTCACCCATGGTACTTGCCCGCAAATGTATATCTAGATAATTTTATTGTAACTGGCCCTGTCGTATTTTAATTATAAAATGTACGTCCACCGATTCCGTAACTGTTAGACACCTTAGTTCTTGCAACCTAATGGCCCGCCCGTTACGTTCCTCTACAGTGTAAATGTCTATTCATCATATACGATTACAGTTTGCTCCGTGGCAGGCCCACGTGGTTATAGGCTCGTATTTGTATAATGAAATTTTCACAATAAAGGTTTTTAAAAGAAAACATGGTAGTAGTATATACATTGGTAAAGTTTTTAATAATAGTCACTGTTTTAGAATCATTAAAAGGCAAGTGAAATAAAGCAGACCAATTACATGAAGGGTAAAAGGTATAATACGAAGGAACGCAGTAAAGATAAATGGTCAAGGGCTGTTGTGTTTTCTATTCCTGCAACATAAAGTGATCGATAAGAATCTCATATTCAGGCGTATCGGCGACTAAGACAGCAGGTCGACCCTCTTTTGCTCAACGGCTCCGTCATGGGACGAAGAAACGCTCTTTTTCTCGAAAAAAGAATATATTTTACTTGCAGGACAGTTGTAAAATTTCCGGGAAAGTACATTAGCCTGGAACATTATAACATATATTTAAGAAAAAATAATGTTCGGAAGTAATGAAAAGCGTAATTTTTAGGTGATATGACCAAGCCTTTCATCATTACAATAAGAAAAGTAAAATGAACCAATGAAAAGTTTTATTAACAAGTCACATGACTTGTTATGCTTACGTTACGCGCTGCGCGCCCCGGATGACTTCTGGATGCGCTAACGCGGCGCGTCATATGACGCATTAAGCGACAACGCAGGTCCAGAATATAGTCAAAATGTCTCCACCAACCAGCGGTCGGAACACAACCCCTTTCAGCAGGCTAAATAGTTCTGTTAAATGACAACAGAAGGGACAGGCAACAAGAACCATCAGTCAAAGAGGGGAGGGCTAGTTCTTCTCTACCGGGTTACATTGGGGCGCTACCGGAACTGATCGAATTGGTAGTCTACAGTGTTTCTGGATGTTTCAGACTGAAGCTGGGGTTAGCATGAGAGCAGCACCATTTCGTAGCTCCGTTGTGGCCATTCCGCAACCAATCATGGCAGCCGCTCTTTATCGTTATTTTGGGCGGGGTGGGTGGCGGAGCCGAGCTGTTTTGCAGCCATCATTGTGTGGAGTTCAGTTCATCTCACTAGTTTTGTATTTGTCATGAGGGGTTGTTCCTAATGTTTCTATTTTAGCGAGGTCAAAAAGAGATCCCATTAGTGGCCTACTGATTTTACTCGATTCCTTTTCTTTTTTTTTACACGATTTTTCGTTATCTGCAAAGACTAAACAGAGTATTGCGACTCTGTGTTTGTTTGTAAATAGAGAATGAACCAAAGAGAACTAATTCTAAAACAGTAAATACTTGGATAACAATCAATCAAATGGAGAGAGAAGCAGGCACGACGGATTACAACGGGGGCAAAGGCCTGCGTTAACTACCTTTCACTATCTGCAAAGAGAGAGTACTCCTAATAGAAATGAGGGGGGGGGGGCACCATTCAAAGCAGATCAGTGTGCATAAACACGAAAATGTTTTCACTTACCACGTACTTGACATTCGACAGCTTATGATATTTGCTATTAAAAAACCATTGAAATTCACTGAAAAAACCATAGGTTATAGACCATATATAGTTAGGAATTAGCATTTACAAAACCTTGAAAATTCACTGAAAAAACCATAGGTTATAGACCATATATAGTTAGGAATTAGCATTTAAAAAACCTGTTTTTACTCACACAAAACCATTGAAATTCCATATATAGTTAGTTGCACTAACTATATATCGCGCACCCGCAATCCACTGCTGATCATGTCACATATTACATCATTCATGACATGGTCAGTGACATCACTGATGACATCTCAAATGACATCACTGATGACATCACTGATGACATCTCAAATGACATCACTGATGACATCACTGATGACATCTTAAATGACATCACTGATGACATCACTGATGACATCTCATTTGACATTACTGATCACATCACTGATGACATCATTCATGTGATAATACGATGAACCTCTTCAGACTCTAATATAACCTTAGATACACTCAGTGTAAACAGACACTCACAGACTGTCACTCATCCATGGAGTTACTCACACACCTAGTCAGTCATGCAAAGAATCAATCACACCTCCATTTCCTCAACTATACAGTTATACACACCTTACTTATTCAAACATATACTAACACATATTTACTCTATTATACAATCCCTGATACAAGTTCACAGTGATCCATACAGCCACTCACACATTCACTGGCTCTTATGCACAGTTATTTATATATGTCAACTCTCACATGTACTGTGTTTTACATATGTACTTACTTTGACATGCAGCACTGAGATATCCATTCACTCACCAATACACTCATGCACACAGTCAACCGCCCATACAGCTGTTTCCACATGCACTTTTGAACCCATACATCTAGTGAATCAACTGCTCACACATCTATGCACAGAGTCATACACCTCCCAGCCACCCACACACACACTCAGTCTCCCATACAAATACTTGGGCAACCAATCAATAACCCATATAGTTACTCATATAGCTACTGATCAACACATGCAGCAGTTTACAGAACAACAGACATAATGATGCACAAATTAAGACAGTTTAGTCACTAACCCATGCACTCAGTGAGACACATTTAATCACTCACTCATACATTCAGTCATGCACCTACTAAATCCTTTGTCCAGACACTTATACTTCCACTCATTCTTCAATATGTAAGACACATTTTAACTTTACAGAAACATACAGTCACTGGATGTTGTCATCAGTGATGTCATCAGTGATGTCATTTGAGATGTCATCAGTGATGTCACTGACCATGTCATGAATGATGTAATATGTGACATGATCAGCAGTGGATTGCGGGTGCGCGATATATAGTTAGTGCAACTAACTATATATGGAATTTCAATGGTTTTGTGTGAGTAAAATAAGGTTTTTTAAATGCTAATTCCTAACTATATATGGTCTATAACCTATGGTTTTTTCAGTGAATATATATATATATATATATATATATATATATATACATACATACATATATATATATTCACTGAAAAAAACATAGGTTATAGACCATATATAGTTAGGAATTAGCATTTAAAAAACCTTATTTTACTCACACAAAACCATTGAAATTCCATATATAGTTAGTTGCACTAACTATATATCGCGCACCTGCAATCCACTGCTGATCATGTCACATATTACATCATTCATGACATGGTCAGTGACATCACTGATGACATCACTGATGACATCTCAAATGACATCACTGATGACATCACTGATGACATCTCATTTGACATCATTCTTGTGCTAATACGATAAACCTCTTCAGACTCTAATATAACCTTAGATACACTCAGTGTATACAGACACTCACACACTTCCACTCATCCATGGAGTTACTCACACACCCAGTCAGTCATGCAAAGAAACAATCTCATCTCCATTTCTTCAACTATACAGTTAAACACACCTTACTTATTGAAACATATACTAACACATATTTACTCTCTTATACAATCCCTGATACAAGTTCACAATGATCGATACAACCACTCACTCATTCGGTGGCTCTCATGCACAGTTATTTATATATGCCAACTCTCACATGTACTGTGTTTTACATATGTACTTACTATGACATGTAGCATTGAGATATCCATTCACTCATCAATACACTCATGCACACAGTCAACTGCCCATGTAGCTGTTTCCACATGCACTCTTGAACTCATACACCTAGTGAATAAACTGTTCACACATCTATGCATAGAGTCACACACCTTCCAGCCACCCCCACACAACCTCAATCTCCCATAGAAATACTTGGGCAAGCAATTAATAACACATATAGCCTCTCGTATAGCTAATGATCAACACATGCAGCAGTTTACAGAACAACAGACATAATGATGCACAAATTAAGACAGTTTAGTCACTAACCCATGCATTCAGTGAGACACATTTAATCACTCACTCATACAGTCAGTCACGCACCTACTAAATCCTTCATCCAGACACTTATACATCCACTCATTCTTCAATATGTAAGATATATTTTAACTTTACAGAAACATACAGTCACTGGATGTTGTCATCAGTGATGTCATCAGTGATGTCATTTGAGATGTCATCAGTGATGTCATCAGTGATGTCACTGACCATGTCATGAATGATGTAATATGTGACATGATCAGCAGTGGATTGCAGGTGCGCGATATATAGTTAGTGCAACTAACTATATATGGAATTTCAATGGTTTTGTGTGAGTAAAATAAGGTTTTTTAAATGCTAATTCCTAACTATATATGGTCTATAACCTATGGTTTTTTCAGTGAATTTTCAAGGTTTTGTAAATGCTAATTCCTAACTATATATGGTCTATAACCTATGGTTTTTTCAGTGAATTTCAATGGTTTTTTAATAGCAAATATCATAAGCTGTCGAATGTCAAGTACGTGGTAAGTGAAAACATTTTCGTGTTTATGCACACTGATCTGCTTTGAATGGTGCCCCCCCCCCCTCATTTCTATTAGGAGTACTCTCTCTTTGCAGATAGTGAAAGGTAGTTAACGCAGGTCTTTGCCCCCATTGTAATCCGTCGTGCCTGCTTCTCTCTCCATTTGATTGATTGTTATCCAAGTATTTACTGTTTTAGAATTAGTTCTCTTTGGTTCATTCTCTATTTACAAACAAACACAGAGTCGCAATACTCTGTTCAGTCTTTGCAGATAACGAAAAATCGTGTAAAAAAAAAAGAAAAGGAATCGAGCAAAATCAGTAGGCCACTAATGGGATCTCTTTTTGACCTCGCTAAAATAGAAACATTAGGAACAACCCCTCATGACAAATACAAAACTAGTGAGATGAACTGAACTCCACACAATGATGGCTGCAAAACAACTCGGCTCCGCCACCCACCCCGCCCAAAATAACGATAAAGAACGGCTGCCATGATTGGTTGCGGAATGACCACGACGGAGCTACGAAATGGTGCTGCTCTCATGCTAACCCCAGCTTTAGTCTGAAACATCCAGAAACACTGTAGACTACCAATTCGATCAGTTCCGGTAGCGCCCCAATGTAACCCGGTAGAGAAGAACTAGCTCTCCCCTCTTTGACTGATGGTTCTTGTTGCCTGTCCCTTCTGTTGTCATTTAACAAAACTATTTAGCCTGCTGAAAGGGGTTGTGTTCCGACCGCTGGTTGGTGGAGACATTTTGACTATATTCTGTACCTGCGTTGTCGCGTAATGCGTCATATGACGCGCCGCGTTAGCGCATCCGGAAGTCATCCGGGGCGCGCAGCGCGTAACGTAAGCATAACAAGTCAGGTGACTTGTTAATAAAACTTTTCATTGGTTCATTTTACTTTTCTTATTGTAATGATGAAAGGCTTGGTCATATGACCTAAAAATTACGCTTTTCATTACTTCCGAACATTATTTTTTCTTAAATATATGTTATAATGTTCCAGGCTAATGTACTTTCCCGGAAATTTTACAACTGTCCTGCAAGTAAAATATATTCTTTTTTCGAGAAAAAGAGCGTTTCTTCGTCCCATGACGGAGCCGTTGAGCAAAAGAGGGTCGACCTGCTGTCTTAGTCGCCGATACGCCTGAATATGAGATTCTTATCGATCACTTTATGTTGCAGGAATAGAAAACACAACAGCCCTTGACCATTTATCTTTACTGCGTTCCTTCGTATTATACCTTTTACCCTTCATGTAATTGGTCTGCTTTATTTCACTTGCCTTTTAATGATTCTAAAACAGTCACTATTATTAAAAACTTTACCAATGTATATACTACTACCATGTTTTCTTTTAAAAACCTTTATTGAGAAAATTTCATTATACAAATACGAGCCTATAACCACGTGGGCCTGCCACAGAGCAAACTGTAATCGTATATGATGAATAGACATTTACACTGTAGAGGAACGTAACGGGCGGGCCATTAGGTTGCAAGAACTAAGGTGTCTAACAGTTACGGAATCGGTGGACGTACATTTTATAATTAAAATACGACAGGGCCAGTTACAATAAAATTATCTAGATATACATTTGCGGGCAAGTACCATGGGTGACGTTAATTCGAACTTTCAACAGTACAGTAATCAATAACACATCAGAACTTAATATCAATAGGGATGTCGAAATATTCAATCAATTCTCGTCCCCGCCCGCCATGTGCTTCAAAACTGCATACGTATCTCGTGATTTCAAGGTTCTGCAACCAGTACACAACAAGGAGTTACGAGTCCCATTTATTCTGGCGCCATTTTGGGCGAGGACGGGCAGGTCCAGGATATAGTCAAAATGTCTCTACCAACCATCGACTATGATGATCTTCATATGCTGTATTTATTAGAGTAACACTCATCTGTCCACATGAAATTAATTTGCCACAATCTAAACATGTCATTTTAATCTTTCCAAAGTTCTTCTAAATATTTGGGACCGTTTCCCTTGCCTCTGAAGCTCTCAGTGCCACTTCTTTGATGAATGTACTAGCAGGTCAGGGGTTCTCCTCCAAATCTCTCTTTTATGCAGCACTATAATTAATTGGTGCCACCTCTCCATATGACGATGCATGGTATAGTTACCACAACTATATTTTTTTTCGGTTCCTCTGGAGAGTTCATCGTGGCAGATGAAGCGTGTAACGTACCGGGCATTTACCTTTTTTTGCATGTACAGGAAAGGAAAAAAAAATCGAGCGTCCGAGTTCTAAGGTGTCCCAGGGCCATTTTGGTGGACCAGGCCCAAATCCAAAGAACAGCCATCTCACAGGCTAATGGGGCGACCCACGCCGAGTTTCAGCATTGTAGGATGACCACACAAGTACAGCAACTTGCTAGACATCACCTCGGTGCCATCCGGATCTCGGCGCCCCACTGCAGATGAAGTGCCTCTCAACTATGAAACCACCACGGTGACATCCGGATCTTGGCGCGTTGTGCTGCCTTCGGCCTATTCGCACATCGGTCCGCTACTGACGCCATCTCACAGGCTAATGGGGCGACCCACGCCGAGTTTCAGCATTGTAGGATGACCACACCAGTACAGCAACTTGCTAGACATCACCTCGGTGCCATCCGGATCTCGGCGCCCCACTGCAGATGAAGTGCCTCTCAACTATGAAACCACCACGGTGACATCCGGATCTTGGCGCGTTGTGCTGCCTTCGGCCTATTCGCACATCGGTCCGCTACTGACGCCATCTCACAGGCTAATGGGGCGACCCACGCCGAGTTTCAGCATTGTAGGATGACCACACCAGTACAGCAACTTGCTAGACATCACCTCGGTGCCATCCGGATCTCGGCGCCCCACTGCAGATGAAGTGCCTCTCAACTATGAAACCACCACGGTGACATCCGGATCTTGGCGCGTTGTGCTGCCTTCGGCCTATTCGCACATCGGTCCGCTACTGACGCCATCTCACAGGCTAATGGGGCGACCCACGCCGAGTTTCAGCATTGTAGGATGACCACACCAGTACAGCAACTTGCTAGACATCACCTCAGTGCCATCCGAATCTTGGCATCTCAACGCCTAGTGGTATCTTCCATACAAAAAATATTGTTACGCTGCCTTTGGCCCCATTCGCACATCAGTCCGCAACTTAGACACCACCTCGGTGCCATCCGGATCTTGGAATGTCAGCACCTTTTGGTGTCTTCTCGTCAGAAAATATTGTTGCGCTGCCTTTGGCCCCATTCGCACATCAGTCCGCTACTGACGCCATCTCACAGGCTAATGGGGCGCCCCACGCCGACTTTCAGCATTGTAGAATAACCACACCAGTACAGCAACTTGCTAGACATCACCTCGGTGCCATCCGGATCTCGGCGCCCCACTGCAGATGAAGTGCCTCCCAACTATGAAACCACCACGGTGACATCCGGATCTTGGCGCGTTGTGCTGCCTTCGGCCTATTCGCACATCGGTCCGCTACTGACGCCATCTCACAGGCTAATGGGGCGACCCACGCCGAGTTTCAGCATTGTAGGATGACCACACCAACTTGCTAGACATCACCTCAGTGCCATCCGAATCTTGGCATCTCAACGCCTAGTGGTATCTTCCATACAAAAAATATTGTTACGCTGCCTTTGGCCCCATTCGCACATCAGTCCGCAACTTAGACATCACCTCGGTGCCATCCGGATCTTGGCATCTCAGCGCCTTGTGGTGTCAGTCAGAAAATATTGTTGTGCTGCCTTCGGCCTATTCGCACATCGGTCCGCTACTGACGCCATCTCACAGGCCAACGGGGCGCCCCACGCCGACTTTCAGCATTGTAGGATGGCCACACCAGTGCGGCAACTTGCTACACACCACCTCGGTGCCATCCGGATCTTGGCATCTCAGCGCCTTGTGGTGTCTTCTACTCCGGAAATATAGTAGAAAATATTGTTGCGCTGCCTTTGGCCCCATTCACACATCAGTCCGCTACTGACACCATCTCACAGGCCAACAGGGCGCCCCACGCCGACTTTCAACATTGTAGGATGGCCACAGAAGTGCGACAACTTACTAGACACCACCTCGGTGCCATCCGGATCTTGGCGCGTTGTGCTGCCTTCGGCCTATTCGCACATCGGTCCGCTACTGACGCAAACTCACAGGCCAACGGGGCGCCCCACGCCGACTTTCAGCATTGTAGGATGGCCACACCAGTGCGGCAACTTGCTACACACCACCTCGGTGCCATCCGGATCTTGGCGCGTAGTGAAGCTGCAGCAGCTGCAAATAAGCTTCAGACAGTGTTACAACCGCTGCTCAGAACTCTCAACTATGACACCACCTCGGTGCCATCCGGATCTTGGCGCGTTGTATTGCCTTCGGCCTATTCGCACATCGGTCCGCTACTGACGCCGCCTCACGTGCCAACGTATTTTCTCCGCATTTTATACCCTATGCCGCATAACAGGTCATGTGACTTGTTTATAAAACTTTTCATTGGTTCATTTTACTTTTGGTTTCCTAATGATGGAAGGCTTGATCATATGACCTAAAAACAACACTTTTCATTGGATGAAAACTTTTTTTTTTCCCCAAACGATGAAAGCCCCACCTTGTTTCTGGATGTTTCAGACTAAACTGGCGTCACCATGAGAGCACCACCATCTCGTAGCTCCGTCGTGGTCATTCCGCGAGCAATCATGGCAGCCGCTCCCCACCAGAAGCCTGCAGGAGTCGGGGCCCCCAAAACTTTTGATGAATTCTCAAGGCGGAGGGGACGCTTTCGAGAATGGGGTCCAAGACCTAGCAGACAAGCGTCCGATTTCCAAGGTGTCCCAGGGCCATTTCAGTGGACCACGCCCAAAAAGGAAAGAGCCTGCCGCCATTTTGAGAGTCCTGTGGCAGCCGCCTATCGCTGCACCGCAAGAGTGGGCGCAACTCAGCTGAATGGCGGATTTTGACACAGTGGACCAAAAGCGGACGGAATGGCAACTGAAACGGTAAAGGGGCGCCCCACTAAAACAGATGAGACTCCACCTGGAGAGGCCCGTTCACGCCGCCTCCCCCGGGGCGCTCCACGCCGTTATTCGGAGCAGCATTGTAGGATACCAAAACCAGTGCGGCAACTTACTGGACATCACCTTGGTGCCATCGTTCTGCTGCCTTGGAACTATTCGCACAACAGTTTGCTACTGATGACCCACCCCCCGCGACGCCCCACGCCGTTATTTGCTGGGTGGCAACTTACTAGACATCACTTTCGTGTCATCTAGATTTCGGCGCGTTCTGCTGCCTTGGAACTAGTCGCACAACAGTTTGCTACTGATGACCCACCCCCCGCGACGCCCCACGCCGGAAATCTGGACGTTGTGCTGCGTTGGGACTATTCGCACAGCCGACCGCTACTTCGTTGTTTTTCTCTAAAAATGTTTATATGTTATTACTATTTTTGTTTTCTTGTATATATTCATAAATTATTAAAGTTTTATAATCTTACTACTTTGTCGGAGTGCTATATATTTTTAATGTGACACATAATTGTAAAAACTTTGATGTACAAAGAGTCATCCCTGGAATCTTCCGCTTCACGCTCGGTCCCCTCCCCAATCACAATACAGGATGGTTTTCAGATAATAGCAACGCTTCTGCTGTGACGGATCTCATCGAGTGTGGGCCTTGATCTACTATAACTCCTTTGAAGAGGGGTGATTCTTTACAGCTGTGGCCATAAACTACATCTGCAGGGCTAGCTGATAGCCTAGGACCGGCCTGGACAATTGGACACAGAGGAAAAGGAGTGTCAGAGGGTGCGGTAGTGAATAGGGCGAAAGGGAGGTGTCGGGCGGGCACAGGGTGTGATTCTCAGGGAAGAGCAGCGCAGATGGGGGGAGGTTTATTACCCATGCATAAGACAGAGAGCGGGGGTGACCACTGCCTGGGTGAGATGCTTGCGAGGGTGGGGAGCCATGCTAAGGATCGACAGCGTGCACAGAGTGGGTCTGGTCAAGGCATCTAAAATGGCTGCCGTGCACGACAAAAGTGTGGCATTTGAAAAAAGACAAGATGGCGCACACAATGTTTTTCAACAATTCCTGATTTCCTTCGAATCGAACGTTAACAGACGTTGGGGCATATTACCAAAGTTAAGCGATATTTATCCCTAACGATGCATTGCAAAGATTTTTTTACCGTCAGAAATTATCGCAGATAAACCTTGCTATTATCAAGGTTTATCGCAAATACGATAAAAAACGAGCGCAATGCATTAATATCGCTGAAAACTCCGCGATATTCATGCATTACCGAGCTAATGCTCTTAGCCATGTTATCCACCTCCCATTGGATAACATGGCTAAGAACTGCTCAGGGCAGCTGTTACTTTTTGGAGATATTCGCGCTTATCTCGAATATTTCCAAAAGTTGATAATAGGAGATAGCGATGTTAGCGACTGTTTCCAGTCGCTAACATCTTGGCATGCCCACTTTGCATGTCATTAGTGATAAATATCATTCACATGCAAAGTGGGACCCAAGATGGTCGCTATCTCCTACTAGCCGTCGCTAACTGGTGTTAGCAACACCTAGGTAATACAGATATAATTTTATCTCCGCGAAGCGGAGCGCTGTTACAGATATATATCTTGTTTTTGAACGTTAATTTCTCAAAATGCACTGAAGCACATATATTGAGACATAGCAAAGGCACATCGGGCTACCAGTCCCTAATATTTTACCAAGTTTCGTGCAAATCCATTCAGCCGTTCGATTATTATTATTATTTTTTTTTTTTGCCCCGCGGGGCCCTTTTAAAACCTCCACATCAAACCTAGGGGGTCAGCGAGGATCTACTATGCCCCCTTATGGTCATTTGCCCCTTCGCTTTGGCCTCCTCTTGTCTCTCGATCCTACCGAGAGACAAGATGGCGGCCGCTACGTACTGTTTGGAATGTTTACAGACACCGGAGAGCCAATCAGCTTCGCTTCGCAAAGCTCCGTAACGCGAAAAGTACGCGAAGCGGTGCGCTGTTACAGATATATATCTTTTTTTGAACGTTAATTTCTCAAAATCCACTGAAGCACATATATTGAGACCTAGCAAAGGCACATCGGGCTACCAGTCCCTACAATTTTGCCAAGTTTCGTGCAAATCCATTCAGCCGTTCGATTATTATTATTATTATTTTTTTTTGCCCCGCGGGGCCCTTTTAAAACCTCCACATCAAACCTAGGGGGTCAGCGAGGATCTACTATGCCCCCTTATAGTTATTTCCCCCTTTGTTTTGACCTCCTCTTGTCTCTCGATCCTACCGAGAGACAAGATGGCGGCCGCTACGGACTGTTTGGAATGTTGACAGACGCCGGAGAACCAATCAGCTTCGCTTCACAAAGCTCCGTTGCGCGAAAAGTCCGCGAACCAGTGCGCTGCCTGGTCCGCGCTTACAGATATATATCTTTTTTTAAACGTTAATTTCTCAAAATCCACTGGAGCACATATATTGAGACCTACAAAAGGCACATCGGGCTACCAGTCCCTACAATTTTGCCAAGTTTCGTGCAAATCCATTCAGCCGTTCGGGCTAAAAGTGAGGCCAACCGCCCTATGGAAAACTCAATGTTAAAAACACGTTTTGGGACCCCCCTTTTTTCTCGGCCCCCACTGGACGAACCCCCCCCAAATTTTCAAGGGCTGCTCAGAAACAAAATGTGCCATTTTCCTGAAAATTTCAGCCAATTCCGTCCACAAACGCCAAAGTTATTAGACATAGAATTTTCAAAAAACCCATAGAGAAAAAATCCTAACTATATATACCTACTGGCGACCGCCAGTAGGTAATATATATATATATATATATATATATATATATATATATATATATATATATATATATATATATATATATATATATATATATAGATATGGTAGATTTTTACATGTAGATTACAACACACCTCCTTTTGAATAGGGAAAGAAAAATAGGTGATACTAGGATAATACAATCACTAGTAAAAATGTCACCATACAATATACATGTAAGGAATAGCATTACATTTCATAGTACGGTTGCCACAGTGGTGGAAGACGAATTCTAACGTCCTTTGGTTGTTGCGTGTTTGAGACTGAATCCTCCAGACTTTCCCTATTAGCAGACATTGGGAGACACACTTTGGGACACTGAGCTACATTGTCCATGCTCCAGGCACTTCCATCCCCCAATTCTACTGAATTACTATTAACATGTTGGATTCTAAGAGGTTCGGAAAATGAAGACACTTTGGAACTACCTACAATAGGTCTTTTGATAACCATCCATTGACCTTCACAACATTCCTCACTGATAGTTCCCCACTTCTGGTCGTACTTGTCTTTGTAATCACATTGTTCACGTCCAACCTTCTCCATGACTGACTCCCTGTCTACCCAGATGGGACATCCACTATTTGGCCCATTGGGGGTGAGTTTGGAACCTGGATTCCTCCCCTTTAGAGACACCAATGGAGAAACCCCAGAAATGGCATTCGGTGAGGTGTGATAGGACCATAGCATCTGTCTCATGGCTCCCTCTACTGCAGAGTTCTTCAATCTGTGGGGCGCGTCCCCCTAGGGGGGCGTGACACCATCCTAGGGGGGGGGCACGCACTCCACTCAATCTGACCTTTGTTCCCTGCGTAGTAGATGGGGTACGACCTGCCCGTTCTTTTGTCTGGTTAACTGTCCCAGGAGGGGGTTAAGACACAGAGCTGACAGCTTCAGCTGCAGTGGGAGGCAAGGAGTCTCCTCTGCTAAAACCGAAAGCAAACAGACACGCTTTCAGCAGAGGAAACTCCTTGCGTCCCACTGCAGCTGAAGCATTTCACCTCTATGAATTAACCCCCTCTTGGGAGAGTTAGCTCTTCCCAGGATGGAGACAAAGTGTCCAGAGAAGTTTAAGGCATGGGCAAAGTGGGCTCTGGCCCAGGGCCCCGGCCATTCAAAGGGGGTGGGAGTGGGGGGGGGGGGGCGAGTGGGGTTGAAATAGCCAGCTCTGTTGTACAGTCTTGCTTCATTACCTTGAATAATTTTTAAACACTTTGTTGTAAATAGCGTTTTTCTATCATTCATTTTTAATGTATAAAGTCTATTACAGACTTTTTGCAAACAAAATGTGTTTATGCGTCATGCGACATCCATATAAAAAGTTTATTTTAGATCAATACATGACCTCACATATGAGTAATGGAAGGGTGTGACAGATTATTTGCAGTAATATTAGTGAACTCCTGTTGTGTTACATACTGAAAATCACTATCCCTGAATATCTGATGTACATACATTTAGTATTTGACCAAAGAAGGCATGAAAGAGCTGAGACTGGATCATAAAATCAAGCTGGTCCGAACAGGGGCCCCAAAAATACATTTGGCCCACAGGCCCCAAAATCCTTAAAACATCCCTGAAAGTTTCTTTTAAAATTACACAGGCATGCGTGCAAAATGCCAGCCAGCTATGTGTTGTTTAAACAGCTTGCAAATTGCTAAATATGGTTATAAATAAGAAGTATGTATTCATTTGTAATGTGACTTTTCTATCTTTGTTCCCTTTTATTATCAGTCATGGATCATTCATGCAGCTATAGAAAACAATTAAAAGTTCTTTCTATTTATATTTGCTGTTCAATGTATGTACAGACAAGTGCTGAAAATACAGCTTTAGGTGACTGCTTATTTTTATACCATCTGTGACATTAAAATAATGAGCTGGCAACCCTAATCATAAGACTGGAAGTTTGTTGAGGGATCAGCACATTATTTATTTCCTCCACCCTGATCCCTGGTTACTGCCATAATAGCAATAGTTTAACACATTTGAAACCCTACACTGCCGTCAATAACATGCTGAGTTACTTCAAGTGTCTGGGAATGCACCCTGCATTCAGACCACTCACTCCTCATTCTCGCCCTTCACTTTCACGCTCACCCAGCACCCACACTGATCCCAATGCACTCACACCATTTACCCACTTACCCTCCACTCACAGTGATCACTCTGCACTCACAGCGATCACAATGCGCTCACCCTGATCACCATGCACTCACACCATTCACCCACTCACCCTGCACTCACACTGATCACCATGCACTCACACCATTCACCCACTTACCCTCCACTCACAGTGATTACTCTGCACTCACAATGCACTTGCCCTGTTCACCCTGTACCTCACCCTGCAGTCACACAAGCACACTACTCAGCCTGCACTCATGAAACTTCACTCACCCGTCCCCCTCGCTGCTCAATCTGCAATCTTACTCCAATAAACCCACCAATAACCATACATTCATTCGTCCCACTCTGCACTAACATGGGAATCCAAATTCATATGGTCGCCTCACTCGCCCCTGTACACAAGTGTGGGCATGTCGTGCCCCATTAAGGTTTTTGTCCTAAATTACAAAAGATATTTACAACAAGGGGTGGTGAGGGACAGAGTCTCTGAATTAAGCAGAATACTCTCACCCAGTCAAGAGATCAGGGCTAGATCCAACACCGTTTTTTTAGCTCATTGCACCATCCCAGTTTCAGAACCTGGCTGTATGCAAATTAGTCTGTCCCTGGCCCAGTGCATCATGGGAACAGGGCAGACCAGACTACAAAAGCCAATTCTTACACTGGGAAGGAAACAAGCTTCCGGGGACCGGTTTCTGGCATTACAGCCGTCTTCGGCCCGGCTTGCTTGAATCCTGATGGTGCAATGAGCAAGGGACTCATGTCTGAGTATACCCTTCCACGCTAAGGGTGGACAAAAATATTTACAACAAGGGGTGGTGAGGGACAGAGTCTCTGAATTAAGCAGAATACTCTCACCCAGTCAAGAGATCAGGGCTAGATCCAACACCGTTTTTTTAGCTCATTGCACCATCCCAGTTTCAGAACCTGGCTGTATGCAAATTAGTCTGTCCCTGGCCCAGTGCATCATGGGAACAGGGCAGACCAGACTACAAAAGCCAATTCTTACACTGGGAAGGAAACAAGCTTCCGGGGACCGGTTTCTGGCATTACAGCCGTCTTCGGCCCGGCTTGCTTGAATCCTGATGGTGCAATGAGCAAGGGACTCATGTCTGAGTATACCCTTCCACGCTAAGGGTGGACAAAAATATTTACAACAAGGGGTGGTGAGGGACAGAGTCTCTGAATTAAGCAGAATACTCTCACCCAGTCAAGAGATCAGGGCTAGATCCAACACCGTTTTTTTAGCTCATTGCACCATCCCAGTTTCAGAACCTGGCTGTATGCAAATTAGTCTGTCCCTGGCCCAGTGCATCATGGGAACAGGGCAGACCAGACTACAAAAGCCAATTCTTACACTGGGAAGGAAACAAGCTTCCGGGGACCGGTTTCTGGCATTACAGCCGTCTTCGGCCCGGCTTGCTTGAATCCTGATGGTGCAATGAGCAAGGGACTCATGTCTGAGTATACCCTTCCACGCTAAGGGTGGACAAAAATATTTACAACAAGGGGTGGTGAGGGACAGAGTCTCTGAATTAAGCAGAATACTCTCACCCAGTCAAGAGATCAGGGCTAGATCCAACACCGTTTTTTTAGCTCATTGCACCATCACAGTTTCAGAACCTGGCTGTATGCAAATTAGTCTGTCCCTGGCCCAGTGCATCATGGGAACAGGGCAGACCAGACTACAAAAGCCAATTCTTACACTGGGAAGGAAACAAGCTTCCGGGGACCGGTTTCTGGCATTACAGCCGTCTTCGGCCCGGCTTGCTTGAATCCTGATGGTGCAATGAGCAAGGGACTCATGTCTGAGTATACCCTTCCACGCTAAGGGTGGACAAAAATATTTACAACAAGGGGTGGTGAGGGACAGAGTCTCTGAATTAAGCAGAATACTCTCACCCAGTCAAGAGATCAGGGCTAGATCCAACACCGTTTTTTTAGCTCATTGCACCATCCCAGTTTCAGAACCTGGCTGTATGCAAATTAGTCTGTCCCTGGCCCAGTGCATCATGGGAACAGGGCAGACCAGACTACAAAAGCCAATTCTTACACTGGGAAGGAAACAAGCTTCCGGGGACCGGTTTCTGGCATTACAGCCGTCTTCCGCCCGGCTTGCTTGAATCCTGATGGTGCAATGAGCAAGGGACTCATGTCTGAGTATACCCTTCCACGCTAAGGGTGGACAAAAATATTTACAACAAGGGGTGGTGAGGGACAGAGTCTCTGAATTAAGCAGAATACTCTCACCCAGTCAAGAGATCAGGGCTAGATCCAACACCGTTTTTTTAGCTCATTGCACCATCCCAGTTTCAGAACCTCGCTGTATGCAAATTAGTCTGTCCCTGGCCCAGTGCATCATGGGAACAGGGCAGACCAGACTACAAAAGCCAATTCTTACACTGGGAAGGAAACAAGCTTCCGGGGACCGGTTTCTGGCATTACAGCCGTCTTCGGCCCGGCTTGCTTGAATCCTGATGGTGCAATGAGCAAGGGACTCATGTCTGAGTATACCCTTCCACGCTAAGGGTGGACAAAAATATTTACAACAAGGGGTGGTGAGGGACAGAGTCTCTGAATTAAGCAGAATACTCTCACCCAGTCAAGAGATCAGGGCTAGATCCAACACCGTTTTTTTAGCTCATTGCACCATCCCAGTTTCAGAACCTGGCTGTATGCAAATTAGTCTGTCCCTGGCCCAGTGCATCATGGGAACAGGGCAGACCAGACTACAAAAGCCAATTCTTACACTGGGAAGGAAACAAGCTTCCGGGGACCGGTTTCTGGCATTACAGCCGTCTTCGGCCCGGCTTGCTTGAATCCTGATGGTGCAATGAGCAAGGGACTCATGTCTGAGTATACCCTTCCACGCTAAGGGTGGACAAAAATATTTACAACAAGGGGTGGTGAGGGACAGAGTCTCTGAATTAAGCAGAATACTCTCACCCAGTCAAGAGATCAGGGCTAGATCCAACACCGTTTTTTTAGCTCATTGCACCATCCCAGTTTCAGAACCTGGCTGTATGCAAATTAGTCTATCCCTGGCCCAGTGCATCATGGGAACAGGCCTGTGCACCGTTAGTAGCCTGGCTAAATAGGGTAAGGCAGAGCTGAAAATAAATCATTTAAACTCCAACCTGTACTGAACAGGGGCCCCCAAAATAGTTTTGGCCCATTACACCCAAAATCCCTAACATGTCCCTGACATCACAAAGTCTGTCAGACAACATTACTCTGAAGTAAACTAGACAACATCATTAATTTATTATTAGTTCTATTTCTTTTTAAACATAAGCCTGACGTGCCCCAACCCCCACTACTTCAGACAAGCAACTTATCGTACCACTAAGGAATTCTCAATGAGTTGTTGGTTCAGCACCTTCTCTGTGGACTTTCAACTGTCTTCGGATCCATAACTGGTTGGTTGGCAATTATCCCATTATAATGCTGCCCAAAACGTTTGTTAATGATTTCTAGAGAAGATTTGTTTTTCGTGTACCAGCTCTGAGCTAGGGAGTGCTCTAAACATCTGACAACACTGTCTCCCTTACAGTCCCTGTCATGGCTGAAAATGTCTGCAGAATATTCAGCTTTGGGAGAAACTGCTATCAAAACTCTCTTGCCTTTCAGCTTGTCCTATTTATGTGAGATTGGGTTCTCAGCACTTGAGGTATTAAAGACTAAGTATGTTCAAGACAGGATGTGGAGCACAACCTGAGGATGGGCGTAGCAAAAATCCTTCCACAGTTTGACCGTCTCTGAAAAACAGGCACACCTGTCACATTTATGTTGGTGGTGTTATTATCAATCCAGATCATGTGTAAAACAAAGCATCCTAGAAAAAACAATTTGCACACATTTTAGCTTGGAAAGTGGTATTTTGAGCTGTGTAATAATCCTCTGTCATTTCACCACACCCACTCACAAACCTGCAGTTTACTAAACTCTCTTATTGTATTGAATGTTATTCGCTGAATATGCCCGGAATGTGCGCGTCGCGGTCAAGTACAGAAACTTCTTTCAGGTGGTGGGGGGGCCCCAACATCTAAAAAAATTCAGCTGGGGGGGCTCAACCTACAAAATTTTGAAGACCTCAGCTCTACTGATTCATGTGATGCAGGGGCCAATTGGATAGTGTTTTTATCATTCTGTTGGCCCTTTCTAGCAGTCTATTAGCCTTTGGACAATATAGAGGAGATTTGAGATGGGAAGTAGGTAACTTGGTTAAGAACTGTGTCTATTCGTCTGATGTCAATTGAACACCATTGTCTGTGACCAGGGTACTGGGTATGCCTTCTTTTGAAAATACTTCTTTTAGAAATTCAATAAGGGAGGATGTTGTGATAGAAGAGACCATTTTGGTAGAGATCGAGTGGGAATGATAATCGATAAGTACAAGTATGAATCTTTGAGAAGCGTTTAGCAGTTTTAAGGGACCTATAATGTTCAGGCCCAGTTTGTCCTAATTAAGTATGGGTGAATTTTGAGGATCTGCGGTCGGAGAATTCGCGCTAAAATCGTTTAAAGTTTGTGCGGATTTTTAGAAATATATTATTGGAGTACTTTCTATTGTCTAATCATTAAGTGCTACCATGTTGGGTAAATGTATAGTGCTCGTGAACGTCAAGGATGCAAAGGCCTCCATCCAGCATCACAGCTAATGTTCGACGGTAGATATGGGGAGAAACCACACCTGCCCAGCCTCGACAAAGCTCACGATTGTTTTTGGGCCGATGAATGCATTACTGAATTTGAGCTTCAACTCGGGCACCTGCTTTATTTATATCTGTAAGTGCTTCCTGTTGAGGTTTAATTTTTGTGACAGGAGTATCGTGCTAGAATGAACCCTGCCCTTCATATTTATCCAAGAAGACGCCACCGTTTTGTGCGATACCTCTACTCAACTGGAGTACTTTCTACAGGCTAATCAGTAAGTGCTACCTCATTGGGTAAATGTTTAGTGCTTTTCCTACACTACAGCTGCGTAAAGTGCCAGAAGAGTTTGTCTCCAGTGACCATGTGTGTGTTACTATGACATCGCGCCGAAGGGCGCAGGGGTTCCTTGAGTGAGCTGTCCATCATAGTGGTTAAATGGTGGGAAGAAGGTGCACACCGTGAGTGTGTGGGCGGGGCCAAACGGGCGGGCCTTCTGTGCAAGTTCACATGCCTCTTGTGTGTATAAAAGGTCAGAGACCGATCAGAGCAGCAGATGAGGAGAAAGAAGCTCCTGGTCACAGGAACTGCACGGGGATTGCGATCGTGAAAGTCAAGGATGCAAAGGCCTCTATCCAGCATCACAGCTAATTTTCGACGGTAGATATGGGGAGAAAGCACACCTGCCCTGCCTCGACAAAGCTCACGATTGTTTTTGGGCTGATGAATGCGTTACTGAATTTGAGCTTCTACTGGGGCATGACTTAGTTGTAACTATTCTCTCACCCGGTCTCAGGCACCCGGCTGTTTAGGGTCAGGACAGGGTCAGAGAATAGTTGCAAGTAAGCAACTTCAACTCTAGCAGCTTGCCGGCGCCATTTTTAACTATTCTCTGACCCTGCCTCGGGCACCCGGCTGTTTAGGGCCAGGACAGGGTCAGGGAATAGTTGCAACAAGTAAGCAACTTCAACTCTGGCAGCTTGCCAGTGCCATTACCTGCCTTAATTCTAAGTGCTTTCTGTGGAGGTTTAATTTTGGTGACAGGAGCATCCTGCCAGAATGTAAATCCGCCCACGAGCGAATTTGCGGATTTTTCGGTAATTTCGCGAGATTCGCAGATCGCGAAATTGCCGAAAATCCGCAAATTCCGCGAGCGGAACGGATTTTTCACCCATAGTTAGTCCTAAGGTTTGGAGGGGTCAGAGACTGGAATGAGGGGGGCTTTGAGAGTGAGCTTGGATTTGTCACAGGACCCACAAGCTAGACAATCTTTTACAATGTTTCTACCATGGAGTTCATGTTGGAGAACCAATAGTCTTGTCTGATTTTACTCTTGATCATACTCCTCCCTGGATGGCCTTTGTGTGCGACTTCAATTATGCGTTCATGCATATTTGTAGGTGGGAAAAATCTATTTCCTCTGTAGATCTGGTCACTGATTATTGACAATTCATCTCTCAGCACCCAGAAAGACTTAAGATTCTCAGGTAAATCTTTAAGAGTCTTTGGCCATCCTCTGCAAATCATGTTTTTTAGATCCGTAAGGATATTGTCCTCTTTTAATACTTTCTTCCATTCTTCCTTGTTGATGGCCGGAGTGTCTATTGCAAGAATGGTCTCTTCAGGAGGGTTAAATTATGAATTTTCATTCGTAATAGGGAGTCTCGACAGACAGTCTGCAATTTGGTTCTTGTCACCTGGTACGTAACACATGGTGAGACCTCCTCGCAATATTGCAAAACGGGCGTCAGCCCCCTGGTTTACCGAAGCGCTGGTGGCCGCACGACGGCAGTGCAAGGTGGCAGAAAGAGCGTGGCGTGCGCAATATGATCCGGCGGCTAAACTCGCCTATAGAGCCTCTGTTAAAGCATACCACCGCGACATTCTCTCTGAGAAAAGAGGGTACTTTGCTAGAAAAATCGAGACGGCCTCCAATTCATGTAAGGAGGTATTTGCCATTGTTAGAGAATTCATGGCCCCTCGTGCTTCTTCGACTCAGGCACCCCCCACGGAGGCGTGGGTGAGTGCCCTAGCCAATTTTTTTACATCCAAGATCAAGTTGAATCCTTCCCTTTGAAGGGGCCTGAAGTTTTTGATTGCTCAGTGGATTTACCTGGTTTCTTAGTTAGTGCAGACCCGATTCTGGCAGACTTTCCACCACTGTCTGCTTCCTCGTCCTTGGACCTGATGGCCTGCCTCAAATCAGGATCACCTCGTGACGCATGCCCGGCTAAATTTATGGCGAAAATGGCTGGAGTCGTTAACCCGATTGTTAATCCTCTTTTGAATCGCTCTCTTAGGGAGGGTGTAGTCGCTCAGATCTGGAAGCAGGCGATGATCATCCCTTTGCTTAAAAAGCCCGGTCTGGACCTGGATGTATTGGCTAATTACAGGCCTATTTCGCTTCTGCCCGCTTTTGCTAAGATCATCGAGAAGCACGTGCATAGGGTGCTCTCCGACTATCTGGAATCGCATGGTCTTCTACACTCCACTCAATCCGGCTTCCGCACTAATCTAAGCACTGAAACAGTGCTCTTGGAAGTTTCGGAGGCTATTAAGGAGGTGCTGGATTCAGGAGGCAAAGCGATGCTTGTGATGCTCGATCTGTCGGCGGCCTTTGACACCGTCCCCCACGAGGGTCTCCTCGTCAGACTTCATGAGATCGGTCTGAGGGGGACGGTGCTCAGCTGGTTTCAATCTTTCTTGGCTGGCCGCCGACAAACGGTCTGGGCCTCCGCGTGTTCCGCCGAGATGCCGCCACTGGGTGTCCGAGTCCCTCAGGGCTCAGTGCTGAGCCCGACTCTTTATAACATCTTTATGACCCCTCTGGCGGCACTGGCGGAGTCTTTCGGGGCTCAGATCGTTTCCTACGCCGATGATACCCAGCTCCTCTTTAGTTGCAGGAAAGGATCGGACTTCGATGGAGAGTGTGTCCGGGGTTGCCTTGGGGCTGTTTTTAACTGGTTCCAACTTAACAGCTTCAAGTGCAACTCGGATAAATCGGAGGTACTCTTCTTCGGCGGCAGTTCGGATCCAGACTGGCAGGAATGGTGGCCTGCAAATATGTTTCCTCCCACAGGATCCTCCCAGTTGGCCAAGTACTTGGGGGTGAAGATCGATAATGGCCTGACATTGCGATCCCAGATTCTGGGTCTTACTGGCACCTGCTTTGGTCTGCTCCGGATGCTTCGTAAGTTTCTTCCTATACTATCGGAGGAGCACAGGAAGATCACGGTTCAGGCCATAATCGGTTCGAGATTGGATTACGCTAACATTCTCTATCTCGGCCTACCAGAGTATTTGCTGCAACGACTGCAGGTGGTCCAGAATTCGGCATCACGGGCCATTTTTGAACTACCTGGCCGTGTTAGAACCTCGGGCCTCCTGCAGTCACTCCATTGGCTCCCTATCCGGAAGCGGATAATTTTTAAGGCCCTGACCTTGGCTCATAAAGCCTTACATGCGACAGGAGCAAAATATCTGCAAAAAAGGTTGGCTTTCTACCATCCTGCCAGGTCCCTGAGATCGGGGTCTTTGTTTCTAGCTGTGGTCCCTCGTATAAAAAGGGCACGTATAGGAGATCGATCATTCAGACTGCTGGCCCCGCAGCTCTGAAACACTCTGCCAGTGACACTGCGTAGCACCTCAAATTTACAGGCGTTCAGGAAGGGCCTTAAAACTTGGCTTTTTACTTTGTAGTTATAAGGTTCTACCACTAGCTAGGGATTTCCCTTCTTGTCTGCCTTTTTCCTCTGTTGTGTTGTGATACAGGTCTAAAATAAAGCGCCGGGATACTCTTTTGAGTGGCCGTGCGCTATACAAGACAAAAATAACATAACATAACATGGTATAGTTAAAACCCTGAAAGCCTAACACCCATTTGGAGGTACTGGGAGTGGCCCTTTCAATGCTTTTAGTGGAGAACATGGGAAGTAGAGTTTTGTGCTCCATACGTAGAGTAAATGGAATGGATTCTAACATTGGGATCAAACATTCCTAAAAGAGGTGTTTTAACAATAGCTTGTTTAGTCGAGTGTAGTCGATTTGAAATTGGGAATTCCAATTAAAAGGGGTCCCCTTTTTAGGAAATTCTCTAAGAGAATGTACATGACCAGTGAAATTTTCCACATACTTGGACATATACTCTACAAGGCCCAGAAAGGATTTTAGTTCCTCCTTGTAGTGGGTGCTGAGGCGAACTTGACGGAATCCACTAAGCTGGTTTTTGGTCTGATTCCTTTGCCAGAGTTGGTGTGGCCAAGGTACACTACAGGCAAAAGTAATGACCAAAACAGCTGACTACAAGTTGAGCAACTCAATCATATAGTCCCAAAAAATATAGTAAAGTCTGTGCAGAGAAGGCCTCCGGGATCTGCTGTGCTTTGATCCCACTGGTTTCCCAGAGAAAAACTTCGAACAGCGTGGAGGCAGCACCAGTTATGCAGTCATGAGTCGAGGCATGAAGTTGTTTTGGAATTATTTTTATTATTCTTTGTGATAGATAATGCAAAAGGCAGCCAACGCATTTCGTTCCTACCCAGGGAACTTCGTCAGGTCAGAAAATAGTGATGAATCTAGTTGTAGATTTTCCAATAATTGGAGGAACAAGTAAAGAGTGCACCAATGCGGATCAATAATAACGGTGATTTGTGTTCCAATGGGTATTCGCCACCATAAAGGGGCTCCACAGTAAGGTTTATGAAGTGAAGTCCATAATCATTTAAATTCACAATTAGGGAGCACCAAAAGCAATATAATATAATATATTTGTGCTCCAAATAAAGTCTGTAGGGGGGTTGACACCATACGTAGGGCGGCCATGATAAGCCGCTAAATTGTCACAGTCTCGGACCACGGAATCTACGACAGCCTCCCCCGCACCTCGAAGAACGTCAGTCGCCCTGATGTTCTTCGAGGTGCGGGGGAGGCTGCTCCCTAATTGTGGATTTAAATGAATATGGACTTCACTTCATAAACCTTACTGTGGAGCCCCTTTATGGTGGCGAAATACCCTTTCCCTTCCTCCTTGGATGCTACCACTATGGAAGCCAACCACTCTGAGCTCTCACTCCTCCTCTCGATCCCACCATTGGTTTCCAACCTGTCTAACTTTTTATAAGAGGGTCTATTCTAAGCAAAGGAATGGACTTAGCCTTGTGGACAACAGGTTTATGTTGCTTCTTCAACTTGATCCTATGTAAGAAACACTTCAGCAAACCTAATTTATCAGAAAATACTTCAGGAAACTGCTCACAAACTTATTTTCCAGCACCAGATCTCTTAATTAAATATACTTGTTCTGGAGCATTGGGATCCAACTTGATCCCTAAGTCTTTTTGGTGTTACCACCCTAGCAAATTGGACCCATTTTTTGTAATGTGGACTTTCCCCACAGTAGCTCTGTCTTTGAAATTGATCTGCATTACAAGCATTCCCACAAGAGGTATGGGATCATGGGTATAGCTGCCTGGATTAACGTCAGGGGTTAAAATCTCATAATTTTTGCTCCCTAAATTGTCCTTGAATGTAGATTCAATGATAAGGGTATAAGGAGAACATGAGTCGGCAAACACTATATAAGGAACATCATCGAGGAGAATTTTACTTTTGGGGTAGTTGGTATTATGAAATTCCTTAGGGTCAGCTACTCGAAAGATGATGTCTTCCTTTGAAACTGGTTCATTGTGGACTAAGTGAGTGACATTGCTTCTTATTTCTTTACAAACCTTTGCAAAATGTCCACGTTTGTTGCATTTCCTACACGTGACAGTCCTGGACGGGTATATTAAATTGTTGGCCAATTGACTAGGATTACCACAACGGAAACATTTTAGTTTAGTACCTTCTGTTCTTTGTTTTGTAGGCTTAGCAGAGAAAACTTTGTTCTTATTATCTTTTGTAGACACCTTATATACACTTTTTTCAACGACTTGCTTAATCTCAATAGCATCTTTAATTTCATTCATACCAAATGCATTGTGTTCTATGCTTTTAGCAATGTCTACCGCTTGTTTTAAGTCTGGGGCATCAGCCAATAGTTTCTCTTAGATTTTCTTATCACAGGTACACCTCACTAATTGGTCTCTGATAAGAGATTCTGTTAAAGTACCAAACTCACATGCAGATGTTAATCCTCTTAACGTAGAAAAGTATTTACAAACTTTCTCATTTTTCCCTTGCGACCTAGAAAAAAATTATGACGTTCTAGGACTACATAAATTTTTTCTCCAAATTGGATCTCTTATTTCTTAACCTGTTCCATGCTCATGACAAGGTCAGCTCGTCATGCAGTTTACTGGACCTGTGCTTATGACGAGCTGACCTTGTCATGAACAATGGTAAATATCCATTTGCAGCACAGGAGAAAAATCTCCTGTAGCATTGAAGGTGTTAAGGGTATTTTTATTTCCACCCTCATCTTCAATTAAAGGATCATGGAGATCATCAAAAATTTCTCTTGCATGTTTGCCCAGATTACCTAACAAAATATGTTGTTTGCGTACAGATGAAAAGCTGTCTCCCCCAATTGCAATCAGATAAGATTCAAAAAGATTCACCCATCTTTTCCAAGGGCTCAGAGGTTCTCCTGCTTCATTCAATAATGAAGGAGGTTGAGACATAGCAAACAATGCCATGATGGGTGACAGGGAAATAAAAGAAAGAGAGAAAAGATAAAAAGTAGTAAGAAAGAGAAATGATGAGGAAAAGACAGAGTAAAAGAGAAAGTACAGAATGCTGTGATAATGGCCTAAAGTATTCACTATATTAAGATTAAATATAGGACAATGGCCCCACTGTAAATATGCACTGTAAATTGCAAAGAAATTAAAATTAATACAGAGCGTGTAAATCTATGTGTGTACTACACAAAGAGTTCAAACAGTGCTTCTGTGAGGAAGTTCAAATAGTATGATGAAAATAGAAATATCAGTCAGGAAACATGCTGAGGGAAAATGGTAATCAGGTAAATGTTCTGGAACTGAGAAAGAGGAAGAATGGCTAAACAGTGCTGAAGCAAAGGTATAAGCTGTGCCTGTCAGCGGTGTTTGAGCAGGCAGGTCAGTAGGTCAAAATGAAAATCCTTCTTGGCTGATGCGAAGTGTGTTCTAGAGACTGGATGTGAGCTGTGCCAGTCAGCAGTGAGCGAACTGGCAGGGAATCCAGAATAGTATGCATCCAGCACTGAAAGAAGAAGAAAACGATTAAGTACACAGAATTTAAGCTGTGCCTGTCAACGATGGATAAGACTGGCAGGCAAACAATAAGTAATGATGGAAAGGCAGCCTTAGGAGAAAACACTTTGAGGCACCAAGCAGGGAAAATAAACACCAAAGGAAATCTTTTTCTAGGTGGCGGAACGTGCGGAAGAGAATAATTATAATAGCAGAAGGCTGGAGCAGCAAAAGCGTCACCGAGCCCAATTAATCTCACACCCGCTGGGAGGGCTGATTCTTTGGAGCAGCTGATGCGTCGACGCGCCTAATTCATTTTCACACCCGCTGAGAGGGCTGATTATTTGCGCTGGAAGGATTCCTCACACAGCTGAGGAGGTTAGCCACTGCGCATGACAAAAACCCAATCACCACTGAGGGGAGCAGAAGTGGCTGAGGCGGTTGTAGAGAGCCACCCGTGCTCTCCCAAACAATGTTGCCATTTTCACACGCACACCCCGGGACGGGCTTGCGTCGGGGTATAAATAAAGAAGGCGGAACACCGCTCGGGGTCTTTCCGGCTACCACATATCTGCTGTGTCTGTGTCCCTCATTCTGGTGTCCGAGACCACGAGTGGGGCCTAGCAGCGGCCCACTACATTGGCGACGAGGGCGGTCTGAGCTCATGTGTGCCTGATCGCCACCCCTGCCTGCCGTGAAGCAGCGCGTCACTGGGAGCCCGCTCACGCCACTCCTGCCTGCAGCAAAGTTTGTCGACCTGCCCGCGCCCAGGCTCGAGGCCCGCCCACGCGCCTCCCCGTCGGGAGCGCCTTCAGCTGGCGGGACTCACCGGGTGCTACACGTCGGTGGGTGAGTCTATCATCCTTGCCCCCCTGCGTGCGCTGCACTCTGCTACCCCCGGATCAGGTGTGCGCCGCCGACGGCCTGAAGACACATGCGCGCCTACCGCGGCACAACCTGGCGGAACGCTCGAGACCCAGTGGGGGAGGTGACTCGGAGCGAGGTGCGTCGAGGCTCCCGTTTGACTCACAAGGCCCTGCTCACTTCGAGACTGCACGCGCACGAGTAGGACCCGGCGGACAGCTAATTCTACTCCGCTCACTGGCCCACTTGCGAAGGGCTCACCAACAAGCATTGGCAAAACCCAGAGGCCTCGCAGGCTGCTGGGCAGACTCACAGCCCGATTCTGTCTGCCATCACCACACACTTACCCCCAAAGCTCAAACGAGGGACGGGTAGCCACACACAGTGGAATCGTGGCTCGGACAGAACGCAGCATAAGCAAACAGCGGCTGCTCAGAGCCACGGGGAGGAGAGCCAGCTATTCACCCCCAAGCCATTGTTCAGGTAGTCCCGTGAGGCTCACCGAAGAGGAGAGCAACAGACATGTCTGTCCCCGCGCCAGGACCTGGCCAAGCTGGTGATGGCCATAATCAAGCCGTGGCCCCTGCGCCACCACCTCCTGCACAGAATCAAGCCGTGGCGGTTGCACCACCGCCACCCAGCCACCCACACATGGGTGCAGCGCCGATCCCCCCACTCAGCGAGGCAGCGGATGTAGCAACGGCAGCGTCGAGGTGGAAAGCCTGGGTGGGAAGGCTCAACCTCTACTTCAAAGGCACAAGAGAGACCGACGGGACGGTCAAAAGGTCACTCCTCATCCTCTATGGAGGGCCTGAAATTTATGATCTCTTTGAAACACTCCCTAACACGGGGCAGGAAGATGACTACGACGCAGCAGTCGCTGCGCTTGACACCCACTTCGACCCCCAACTCAACCACGATTTCAAAAAATTCAAATTCAAAAGGGCGTGGCGGACAGATTCTGAATCAGTAGACATGTTCTACGCGCGGCTGCAACGCCTGGCCCGCTCCTGCCCTTTCACCAACCCGAGGGAAGAAATCAGAGACCAGATCATCTTGGGGTGTCGATCTAAATTACTGAGAAAACTCATACTCCGACAACCCAGAATCTCATTAGACGAAATACTAGTGCTAGCCCGCTCACATGAACTCTCTGACGCACGAGCGGAGGAATTGGAGGTCGCTTTGCGAACGCCGGTAGCAGCGCCGGCCCCTACCAAATCACCGCCGATCATCAAGGAGGAAAGGGTCAAGGCGATCCAGAGAAGACCGCTGGCAAACCGCCGCCGTTCCGCGACCACAAGAGGAAATCAGTGTGGTTACTGCGGCAAAGACCACCCGGCGACCGCGACCTGTGGGGCGAAGGGCAAAACATGATTTAAGTGTGGCCGGCTGAACCACTTTGCAGCCGTATGCGGAGGGGGATGCTACTGACCAGCAGGCCCGAGGCACAAAAATGTAACACAGTGCGTCCGACAGCTGTCAATAGACCGAGAACCATCCTCCCCGGATAACCAGGCCCAAGAGAGACGACCACGGTACGAAGATGACGATGATGACGAGGTATACGTCATCTCATACGTCAGCAGAGTGTCAACGAAGAAGAGACCACCACCCATGTGCTCCGTCTCCATAGAGGGCACCGAAGTGAAGGCTCTCATTGACACAGGTGCATCGGTAAACGTGATGGACTCAGATCAGTACGACAAGATGTCACCCAAACCCCCCCTCGCACCTTCCAATGCCAGGATATACACCTATGGTGGAACGGACCCGCTACAATTGAGAGGCGTCATCGAGACAACCATCGTGAATGGAGACTACTCCACGAGGCACGTTTTCACATCACGGAAGGGAAGAAGGGCACCCTGTTAAGCTGCCACACCGCCGAGGACCTAGGACTATTCCATGGCCTGGGCAAACTAAAAGGAAAAAAATTCAAACTTCACATCAACACGTCGGTACGGCCCGTCGCCCTGAGACATAGGCGGGTGCCATTCAATCTGAGACCCCAGGTGGAGGAGGAGCTCCAGAAGCTGGAAGACCTCGGGGTGTTAGAGAAGGTGTCGGGTCTGACCCCGTGGGTGTCCCCACTAGTAGTAGCACCCAAGCCAAAGCAACCAGGAGCCATCAGACTATGTGTAGATATGAGGTTGCCTAACGTGGCCGTCAAAAGGGAGCGACACAACACCCCGACCATGGACGACATAGTGGCCGACCTAAATGGGGCAAAATGGTTCTCGAAGCTGGACCTCAACTCGGGATACCATCAGCTCGAACTGGAACCAGCAAGCCGATACATAACCACCTTCTCAACCCACGTAGGACTACGTCGCTACAAGAGACTAAGCTTTGGAGTGTCCTCAGCCGCGGAGGTATTCCAAAATGCCATATGCGAAGTACTGTCTGGGTTGAATGGAGTAATCAACCTAAGTGACGACATTTTGGTATACTCGGCGACCCTAGAAGAGCACTATGCACATCTGAGAGCGACACTGCAGAGACTAGTATACAGTGGACTGACCCTACACCGGTCCAAATGCTCTTTTTACCAGGAGTCCATCGACTTTTTCGGATACACCTTCACGAGAGAAGGTCTGAAGGTAGACCCCAAGAAAGCAGAAGCGATCAAGGCCGCCAGCACCCCGCAGAACCCCACCGAAGTGCGGAGCTTCTTAGGCATGGCCACCTACTGTGGCCGGTTCATCCCCAACTTGGCAGCTCTGGCGGAACCACTAAGAGCAATCACGCGGCAAGATCACAAGTGGGAGTGGACGGCAGCGGCAAACAAAGCTTTTCAAGACATAAAAGCAAATCTTCTGGACACCACAGTAATGGCGTACTTCCAACCCCGTCGCAAAACTGAGCTCATAGTCGACGGCAGCCTGGTGGGCCTAGGAGCGGTGCTCCTTCAAGAACATGGACCGGAGGTGTGGAAGCCAGTGGCATACGCCAGCAAAGCCTTGACAGACACGGAAACCCGATACGCCCAGATAGAATGGGAAGCGCTCGCAATAAAGTGGGCATGCCGCCACTTCCACCTATACCTGTGCGGTCAAGCATTTAGCGTGGTGACTGACCACAAGCCACTGCTGCACCTATTTGCAGGATCTGCCAGACTCGCACCCCCACGGATTGAACGCTGGGCGGTCCAATTGCAAGGATACAACTTCAAGATCGTCTTCAGGCCCGGGGCTCACAACCCGGCTGATTACCTGTCCCGCCATCCGGACGGCGACAATCCGGTCCAACCACTGGAGGACGGAGCGGGAGCAGAGGCGTTCATCCACATGATCTCGCAGGCAGCTTGCCCGGAAATGATGACATTGAGAGAGATAGAAGAAGCAACTGCGAACGATGAAACATTGTCCAGAGTCCGCCACGCTCTAGAAGGGAACAGATGGGCCAACTTCCTGGATGGAGCACAAAACCTTTGAGCGGAGGTCAGCCACGCACGCCAGCAATTGTGGCAAGTCAGGAGTGAGCTGAGTGTAGGGGATGAAGGAATCATCCTAAGGGGACACCTCATTGTAATACCCGAAATCCTCCAGCCTCGGATTCTGGCGCTAGCACACGCGGGTCATCAGGGAATGGCCAAAACAAAAGCACGCCTGAGAAGCAAGGTCTGGTTCCCAGCTATGGACAGCATGGTGGACGAGATGGTGCGTTCGTGCCACGCCTGCACCATTACTGGCAGCGAACCGGCACCAGCGCCGGTGAGAACGGAAGAGGGCCCCCAGATGCCGTGGACCCACCTCAGCATTGATTTCGGGAGTTTCCCAGATGGCCGGCACACGCTCGTCATGATTGATTCATTCTCTAAGTTCCCGGTAGTGGAAATACTATCCTCCACGGCGTTTCCACACGTCAAGAAGGCCCTGAATCGCATATTCGCCACCATGGGGCTCCCGGAAGAAATCAATTCAGACAATGGACCACCCTTCCAGGGCAGAGAATTTCAGAGCTATCTCCAGAACCTCCAGATCGCACACCGGATGATCACCCCGCTATGGCCCCAGGCAAATGGGGAAGTAGAGAGACTGATGAGGACCCTCAATCGAGCTCTGAAGATTGCGGTAGACAGCGGGGAGGATCCTGAAACTGCCCTAGATCAGTTCCTAGGAGCCTATCGGCAGACGCCCCACAGCACCACTAAATGTGCCCCAGCAAACATCCTATTCAAGAGGGCGCCCCGCGACAGCATCCCGACTGATCATAGGTGGGTGCCAGAAGACAGGAACGACGAAGCCATTCAAGCTCGGAGGCGGGACACAAATCGAAAAGCGAGTGAGGCAAGACATGCCCAAGAGTCGACCCTGCAAGTGGGTGACACCGTGGTGGTTCGGGATCGACACCCGGGGTGGAAGTTCCGAACCCCGTACGAACCAGAAGTGTGGATTGTGGACAAGGTTCAAGGCACCATGGTCACCGCCCAGCGGGGAGGTCACCTGGTTACCCGCAACGTATCCTGTTTCAAGAAGGCGAAAGGACCCGCGGCGGCCCGAAGAATGGTTGAAGACCAAGAGGCTGAGGAGGAGTTGGATCCGGACTTCGGAGTATCATTCTCCAGATCACCGCTGGCAAGGCAAGACAGAGGAAACTCACCCAGGCCACGAGTCAAGATGCCAGGATCACCCCCAGTAGACCGGGCATGATCTCCGGGAGTGAGAGTGCGGAAACAGCCCCGGCTGGGGCTGTGACGTCCCCGTGTGCACGAAGCCAGAGGTATAACCTACGACCCAACCCACAACCCAGCCAGAGATTGAGAGACTTTGCATGGACATCACCTTGAGGCGAAGGCTGGTTTTGAAAGGACAGACTAAATTGAAGGAGGGATGTAGAGAGCCACCCGTGCTCGCTCAAACAATGTTGCCATTTTCACACGCATCCACGCACACCCCGGGGCGGGCTCGCGCTGGAGTTTAAATAAAGAAGGCGGAAGACCGCTCGGGGTCTTTCCGGCTACCACATACCTGCTGTGTCTTTGTCCGAGACCACGAGTGGGGCCTAGCAGCGGCCCACTACAGCGGTGATGCACTATCAAATATTACACAAACTGTGAGGGAAAGGTGGTAGGGTAGCGTCGCGCCTGACACAATGGTGTTTAACAGTCAAGGCAGCTCTGTACTGGAATGTTTCTCTCGTAGCAGAGAGAAATAAGGCAGAAAACGGCGTTGATACCAAATCAAGCACACAGCTGACAGAAAGGAAACAGCTGAGATGCACCACTCTGGGAGAGGTTGAAAGCGGCAGGGCGGGGAGACAGCAACAATCCCACTCAGCTGAGAGAAATAACACCTTGACCTCAAGAATGACAAATAAAAGGGAATTGGTGCTGAGAATGTATCTGATAAGTAGCAACGGGCTGTGCCGTCAGCGCGGAGGGCAGCTGGCAGATGGCACCATAAACACCCCACGCAGCAGAGTATCGAAGAAATACACAGGCTCCAAGAAAGCTTCCCAAAAAGCATTTCTTAGAAGATGACTCAATAGGGAAGTCACAAACTGAGGCATTCACCAATAATGGAGAAATACTTATTTTTCGGACATCTACTCTCTGAACTACCGGACGAGTGCAGGACCTTCAGCTGGTGATGAAGAAACAGGGGGAGGATCTGGAGCTGCCCCCTGCACAGCACAATCGTTGCCAATTTGTTAGAAGTAAACAGCAGACAGGTGAGATTGGAGAAGCTATTTATTCATCCAAGATCCTCGGGCAACAGTAGGCAACTGAGATGCTTCAACGTTCTAAGGTGAGCTTCACTCCAACATTCTAAGGAAGGGATGTACCAACCAGGGCGGAAAGGAGGTGTGGAACGAGCAAGGTGAAAAGGTGAGGAACGGTAGGAAGCAGGGGAGATAACAAGATATATATATGGTATATTTTTACATGTAGAATACAACAGTTTGGTAGAGTTTTGCCACCATCTAGCAGGCCTTCAAGGCCATTATTCACTGATTTACCAGTTCAAAGCACTCTGGTGTACTACATTCAATTCAAGACCGGTTGGTGGAGGACAGTCCTAAATTACTGCTGTGTTGACGCCAGTTTTAAGTTTATTTTCTTTTCTACGTCCCGCATACTTGCACATTAAAAGTTTTAAACTCACTGGAACTTTGTTCCACATTTCCTTTTAATTGTAGATTCGCGCTGTGTTTGGGCAATAACTTAATCCCCGTGACTTTCTCTCAGCCTTTTAGGGAGAACTGCACCCTTTAAACTCGGCGCCCTCCCCTTCTCGCTTCAATCACGGGATAGAGGAAGGACTCTGCCGGGTTCCAGGATGCCCCTCCTGCGCTGACCGGCAGGTATTTAAACCACCGGATGCAAAACGCGCAGCGGGGGCGCCGATGGCGCGCCAGAGGCAAGCCCGTCTGCGCCCGTCCGTGCCCCACAGCGCCCAGCTGCCAGAATCCCTGCCCGAGATGAGGCAGAAACCCGCTGCCCTGTCCTATACTCTGCTGAGGAGCTGCGCCGGTTTTGAGGTAATTCCCCCACCTGCCTGCCATTTGACCTATCAGCTAAAGTCCCGGCGAAATGTCCCCACTGTCACCTTGCTCTCAGTTACGAAACTGGGTCTGCTGCGCCATCCTCTCAATCTTATAAGTTTTATAGCATTAACTGCCGCTCACTGCCAAAAAATAGAGATCATATTTTTGACCTCCTTACCCCACCCAGCCAGATGGTCTGTTTTTAACAGAAACCTGGCTTCATGTCAGTTCCGGACCAGATGTGGCCAGCGCCCTGCCACCCGGCTATGTTATTGTCAGACAAGACGGAGACACTGGGAGAGGTGGAGGGTTAGCGATTATTTTTAAGGCCACCCACCTTTGTCATTTGGAAGCTCTCCCCTTCCCTGACTGTGAAGCCGCTCTGTTCAAAGTAGCTGTGTCCCCCCAACTGACATTATCAGGAATACTGATTTATCACCCCCCAACAAACCTACCCAGTGGCTACAAACGTTTGTGGAACAAGTAGCCTCACTTGCTCTGAAGTCAGCCAATTTCACTATTTTGGGAGATCTGAACCTCCATCTAGAAGACACCCAAAATAGTGTAAGCAACACGTTTCTATCTGACTGTGAGGCCATCAACCTAATACTATGCAATCAAGGCCCAACCCACCAGGCTAGACACTTACTTGATCCCATCATTTCTAATATCATGTTTGATTGTAGCGTTCCTGCTCTCCCCCTTGACTGGTCTGACCACTTCGCCATTCATTTCAGCCTGGTCGCAGAGAGTGCTAAGAAAGCGACTTTTTCTGGCGCTAGGGGTAATTATAGGGCTTGGACCAAGCTGAACATCCCTGCGTTTAACGCCTCACTATCGGCTAGCCGCCCAGACATTAAGTTAATGTGTACTTCTCTGAATCAGGAAGTCTCCCACTGGTTGACCTCTAACATCACCCGCCATCTGCCATTATGTTCTGGACGATTCATCACATACCTCCCCTCGGCCCCGTGGTTCACGGACGACCTAAAAAAATTGAAGTCCAAATGCAAACATCAAGAGAGATCCTGGAGGAAAACATACACTCCAAGTGATAAACTGATATATCGCTCAGTTCTCAGGCAGTACCATCGAGCCTGTAGAAAGGCGAAAGCCCTATATGTTTCGGAGTTCATTAATAGTGCCACTAGTCGGCAAAAAGCCCTTTTTTCTATGGTGAAGAAGCTAGCTGGCTCAAACACCTCTCCTACTCCGCCGGCTTTGGGGGAAACTCAATGCAATGAAATCGCCGACTTTTTTATATCTATACCAACCCATGTGCAAGGTGATAGACCACTGGACGGTCAAAGTCGACACAATCTATAAATCTCTCTCTACTGCTCCCACTGGGGTACTTCATGACTCTTCCACCTTAGGAATATATGGATTTCCATCCTCTACGGCACAGGTTACGGAGTGGCTCCAGTTAGATCAGAGCTCGCTTCGGGATTGTATGGCCAGGGTAAATTCAGGCTCCCCCTTGGATCCAATCCCTATCGATACTCTTTGACAGCTATCTCCTGATCTACTCCTGGTCATTCAAGTGCTCCTTAATTCCTCATTACGAGAATGCATCGTCCCGGACGAATGGAAAAGAGCCATGGTGGTCCCACTCCTAAATAAAACAGGCGCAGATCCTAAGAAGCTTTCTAACTTCCGCCCCATCTCTCTGCTGCCAATGTTCTCAAAGATACTGGAGAGGCACATTAACAAACATCTAACCTCCCACGTGGAGACCACTGGATTTTTGCATCCGTCCCAATCCGGGTTTCAACCCCACTTCTCCACGGAGACTCGATCAGGGCGAAACCTCGGCGCTTATACTTTTAGATCTAAGCGCCGCATTTGACACGGTCTCACACCCTGTCCTCCTGAACGCTCTGAGGATGGGTGGGGTGACCGGTTCTGTGCTGGACTGGCTGGCCTCCTTCTTGAGTGGCCGATCATTTCAGGTTGTTTCCTCTAACTCCTCTTCCTCTGCCCGTTCGTCTGCGCATGGGTTGCCCCAGGGGTCCTCACTGAGCCCTATGCTCTTTAACATCTATGTGAGGCCCCTGGCAACCATCATGGAAGACGCTGGTCTTTCCCTTTACTCCTACGCAGACGACACTCAAATCATCTTTTCCCTTTCCTCGGCTGAGACAAGTGCTCCATCTGCTCTCAAACAGGGACTCAGCCGAGTGGCAGAGTGGATGCAGTCGAACCTCCTGAAACTGAATGGCAACAAGACGGAGGTGGTCATCTTGGGCAAGCATAAAAATATCTGGCGCCCCCAACATTGGCCGCCGGAAATGGGCCCGCTACCCATGCCTGTCGTGCAGGTACGAAACCTTGGTTTTGTTCTGGACGACTCACTCTCCATGCGGCACCAAGCGGTCAGAATGGCAACCGCCTGTTTTTCCATCTTAGGGTGGCTCCAGAAAATCCCCTGGATGCTCCCGGACTCGACAAGACATACTGTAGTCCAGGCCTTGGTCACCTCTCGCCTGGACTATGGCAATGTGCTCTACCTTGGAGCCAACGTGGAGATCCAGAGGAAACTCCAGCTTGTCCAAAATTCAGCCGCTCATCTCCTGTGCAATGTTCCCTGGAGATCCTCCATTTCCCCCTATCTAAAAGACCTATACTGGCTCCGTATTGAAAGCCGAGTCAAATTTAAGGCCCTCTGCTTTATGTTTAAGATCAAGCAGGGGTCTGCTCCGGCATACCTCCAGTCCCTGGTCCAACAATACTCTCCACCTCGTCTTTTCAGATCTTCATCTTTAGGGAACTTTCTGATTCCACGTTTTAAGCTGACGAGAATGGGCGGACGCTCCTTTTCCTGCCTGGCTCCGAAGCTGTGGAATTCTCTCCCTGTTGCACTGAAATTCGAACCTTCTTGGATGAAATTTGGTAGACATCTCAAGACCTGGCTTTTCCCTCAGTGAGAATTGTCGGGGCTTTAGTGCCACCTCAAGCGGCGCCGGGAGACCCCATGTGGGTAGCTGAGCGCCTTACAAGTTTAATTACAATACAATACAATACAATACAATCTAGAGACTCACATGGCTAACTTAAAGCGTTCTGATGGGGAGACAGCAGAGCAGAAACTACTGGGCGACATTAGAAACAAATTAGAAGAATACAATGAGCTGGCACAGAGTGAGGTTACACACTTGAGCAGATATGCTCCTGCACAAATCTATGGTGAAGGGAATGACTGGGTGCAACCCTGATGGCCTTCATTCGACCTAGCCATGAGGACAGGATGGTGAGATGCTCATAGTCCTGGACGAGCAGGAAATGCCTTTCCATGGGTCATATCATGTGGCAAATCAATTCTGCTGTTACTCCTCAGACCTCTACTCCTCCTGAATTGTATATGATGAGCAGGCTATGACTGACTACATCACATTATTATGATATTGCTGAGAAAAGCACACAGGTGGCAACTGATGGAATTGAACCACCCCACTGAAGTTGTTGCGGCTGAAAGATATACTGGAGAGAAGGGTGCCTGATAGAGGTGTGCTGACAGTGGTCTTTTATAAAGATAAACTTGTGCTGCGTCTGGTCACTCTGTTTGAGGAGATGGTACTGAATGGACAAATGCCTCCAACTATGCGAGAGGCTTGTTTAGTCGCCCTTTTAAAACAGGGCAAGCTGGCTGATCATTTCCCATTTAATCGACCTCTGTCACTCTTGAATACCAATACAAAAGTTTCGTGAAAAAGTAGGCTAACCACTTGGCATTATTACTCATGGGCATCATGAGACCAAACAATCTGGCTTTGTGCCTGGCCGGTCGCTCACATACAATCTACGCACCCACTTAGGAAATTGACCCTGATGTATGCGCTGCGGCAATTTAAGTAGATGCAGAGAAGGCATTCAACTCTGTCGTGTGGGGGATTCATGCTCTCGGTCTTGCACCTCGAGGGGGTGGGAGAGGTTTTTATGAAGCTAACCTAGGCTCTCTAGCTGGAGCCAACAGAGAGGATCGGAGTTAATTGTCAGATGTAAGCCCCAAACCCCATTGCTAGAGCCACATGTCAGGATTGCCCCTAAGCCCCACTGCTGTGGGTGTTACTCAATGAGCCGCTGGCTTGCACACTGCAAGAGTATCACACACACTGTGCCATTTGCTTCTCTAATTATAAGTTCAGAGTGTCTGCCTGTGCAGATGAGACCCTTTTGTGTGTTAGAAATACTGAGCAAAACCTCTTGCCAGTCCTTCAGGAGGTAGTCCTTTTTGGGGGCATTCCAGACTTTGTGTTAACTGGAACAAGTCCCTGGTATTCCTACTCACTACTGCCACAACACAAGTAAAGCTAGAGTATCCATTGAGGTGGACGACGGAGCCGGTGCACTATTTGGGTATTTATATGCATATGGACCCAGATGTAGTGATGCGTGAATCCTATGATAACGTAGTATACAACATGACAAAGGTGATAGACCACTGGATTTGTCTGCACCTTTCCCTTAGTGGCCGCATAACCAAAATGTAGATGGTGATACTACCTCAGTTATTGTTTCTATTCACAAACATCCCAATGCTGCTGCCTAGTGCAGTCTTCAAGACACATACACCTTGCTGGTGAACCTGGCCCTCACTCTCCCATATGAGATGGGGGTACTGAATGCCTAAGATCTCGAAGCCTATTACTGCACTTGTATGAAATTCCTTATTTGACATGGTCACAGCCCACTTTTTGCCTGGTATTTGATTTATTTCGAGTGGAAGTGCACTGGGTTCCTGCCAACCAGGTTCCCAGTTCCAGATCTATTTACCATAATTGTGCGATTATTTTTCTCTATTGGCCATACCTTTAGCATCTTCTGTAAGTCCCTAATAAATGGTTCTCCAGGTTTCTGGGGCCTGAGACACTAAAGAGGGTCCCTAAGGGATGCAGCATGAATTGTGCTATCCTAAAGGACCCCTCAGCAAGCCCATGTACAGACAAAAGTGAAAAAACAACATGACACACATCACTGTGTGCTAACACTGCATGTAATATCTGCAAGTCACCCCTAAGGCAGAGTGCGTTATATTACCAATGCGGACATATCTGCACGAGCAGATGTGCCCATATGATGGTCAGTTCCCTTACTACCAGTACAAGGGAACCATGCACTGGACACTGGTGAGAACCAGTTCCCCAGCTACAAAATGGCTTCACTGAAAATAGATAATTGGCATCAAACATCTCATATTATTAAAACCAGACAGATTCCAGTGGCAGATTTAGTAATACATCTTTCTAGGCATTATATAGGATAAATCACAATTTCAAAGGACTCATGGAGAACAATCAGGAAAATCAGGAAACCAATAATAAAAACATAAGTTTATTGTTGTGATGCTCCATTATATTTATATATATATCTTCCATCTTGGTTAAGTATGAGATCGTGAGAATTAGTCCCCTTTTTATGTTTAGCATACATCCTGGTTTTTGTCCAGATGATTCGACATACTAATAAACCCAAATAAGTATTATTAAAACAACTTGAACGATTGCTCCAGACATATTGATATAAAGTTATTTGGAAACTTTAATTGTATCACGATCTCTCGTACACAAACTATATCTCGGAAAATGATACGCGATCGTGGTCACATGACCGGTTACGCGTTCTATTTAAAACATCGTCCAGGGTTGATTAGTTGATACCCTATGTAACGGACGAGAGAAGCTGAAATCCTGATCCGCCGCGACCTCTTTTTGTTGGCATATTCGGCCATACATTAGCTGGTAAGTTAGCTACAACAAGAGACTATTGCCTAGATGCATCAAACATAATTGCATTCGCAAACGGTGCGAATCGCATAATTCGGCCGTTTGCGAATGCAATTCATGGTTTTTGGATGCATCAAATATTAAGTGATTTTCGCTTTTTTAGGAATCCCAAGTTAATTTGCGATTTCTTGAAAAAATCGCTAAATTTGCGAATCGCATTTAAATTGCGAAATAATGCTATGCATGAAAAATCGCAATTTGCGATTTTTTAAGAAATCGCATTTTGGAATTCTTAAAATTAGAAGAAGTTGAACCTGGTGCTAATTTAACTAACTTTTTTCACTACAGCTGACAATCATCAGTGCTGCGTATAAGGACCTCATAGACCTTGAATTTGCTTTTCAGGATGGCTGCACTTTTCTTTTTGGCTCGCAGGCAGAGGTTGAGAGTAGCTGCAGGATGGAGGAGAAGGCTCATACAAGAGAGAATCTTCAGAGTGCGCATAACCTTACTAGGGCAGACTGAAGCAGAGATATTTGCTAAGTGTAGGTTGAATGCTAATTTAATTTTAGACTTAATTCAAGAATTGGACCCAATTTTGCAGAGGCAAATGCGCAGGACACAAGCAATACCAACCCATGTGCAGGTATTGTGTTCACTGCACCTCCTTGCTTCTGGGTAATTTCAGGGTGTAATAGCCATTGCTGGTGGTGTCTCCCAGAGTTCACTTTCCAGATTTTTTAATGCCTTTCTAAATGCCATGTTACAAAGAATAAGGTATCATATTAAATTTCCAAGCACTCAACAGGAGTTGATGAAAACCAAACCAGATTTTTACAACATGGCTCAATTTCCACATGTGATTGGCTGTGTAGATGGCACACATGGTCCCATTTGCCCACCCTCTGAAAATGAGAATATCTTTCGCAACAGAAAATGTTTCCATTCCCTTAACCTCTTCAGCGCGACCGCGATTCCCCCTCCGGTGCTGGGCCGTAATAAAAACGGGCGTGGTCATGACGGAACGGTTCCGTCATGAGCACAGCTCAACCGTAGCTCATGACGGAACCGTTCCGTCATGAGCATGGAAGGGGTTAACATCCAAGCAATTTGTAATTCAAAAACCATTATCACAGACATAGTTGCTAGTTACGCTGGAAGTGCCCATGACTCCTACATTTTTAGACATAGTGCCATTCATGCTAGACTGCTTGCTGGTCAATTTGGTGATGGATATCTGCTTGGTAAATATTTTTTTAAAAATTGTTAGACATTTTCCTTTCATCTCCACACTTTTTCTCTGTGCATTTTGAAAAATCCATTGTTTTCTATTACAGGAGATAGTGCCTATGCAGTAAGGTCTTATATTTTAACACCATACCTAAATTCAACTTCCAGGAAAGAGCAGCATTACAACCAGGCTCACATAACTACCAGGAATGTGATAGAAAGGACCTTTGGTGTGATGAAATCACGCTTTCGAATTCTTCATAAGACTGGTGGAGCACTACAATATCAACCAGACATTTGCTGCAAAATAGTTGCAGCATGTGCAATGCTACACAATCTATCAACTGAGAGAGGCATAGAACTTGATGAAGAAGATGTTTTACCTCAACATGACAATCAGCCTCCTCAACCACAAGCAAGAGCACATAGACCAGAGGCAGCAGAGGGGAGAAGGAGAAGGGCAGAAATCACACAGCATTACTTTTGAATGAGATAGAAAACATACTCTTTTCTTTTTTGATTTTGAAATCAGTGTAAATTTTAATTCACAGAGAAACATAAATGCATTCAATTCATGGTCTTTGATTGTTATTCAAACTTGAAACTGAACTTTAAATCAGAAAAGTTGAAATGATAAACATTGAACTATAGGTAACTTTGACATTATTAATATCAATCAAGAGGCATCACAGACATAATGTCATTTCTTACGGCCACGCACTCCTAATGCCTTCCCTGCATTTTTTTCACTGTGCATGGCCATATTACTTGCATCAATCTGCTTTCTATTACTGCGTCGTGTGCCACTTAAGCAATGCTCCAGTGTGCCACTCACAGCACTGCTGGCACCACTCTCCCCCATTGGTAGTTGTTTTTCTTGGGAAACATTAGAATGGAATTTTCCAGAAGGATCATAGTTAGTCCCCATTCCCTTTTGAATATGTTCAAATGTTTTCATCAAGAGTACCTGTGTTGAAAGGGTCTGCTTGCAGAGGCTACTTGTACAATTGGAAAGGCGAACCATTTGCCTGTTCTGAGCCTGCATGTTGTTCATTAGTCGTACCTGCCTTTTGCCACTTATATTTTGCTGATTTTGCATCAATGTGCACATGGTCTCTAAACAGTTGGCAATGCGGTCAAGCTTCAATGAAGATGTTTCATGTCCTGTCTTCATTACATTTATCATTTTATTCATACTGCTTGTTAAGGAACCCATTTGCTTGCTGATATGTCCAAGTTTCCCTTTAATTAATCTAATGTCTTTCCCTTGCAGGCGCTGTATCTTGAGTATTTTGTCTTCTACAAGATTGCCAGTGATAGGACCCTCTGCAAAATGTTCACTTTCAGTCACATTACCTCTGCGCAAAGAAAACTGCTGAAGTCTCCTTCGCCTACTCAGCCTTCTATTTGTGACTGTTGTAGTGCTTTGAGGTTGCCTTTCAACAACATTGTCATTCTGCTCTGTTTCTGAATCAGTTTGCAGCAGTTGTCGCACTCTCTGTCTTTCCCCTGTTTGTAAATTGGATGCTGATGTGCTAGGGGCATTTCCCTCTTCATTTTCTTGTACTTCTTGGTTGTTGAAATGCCTCAAATCCCGCTCAATTAATTCCTGCAGTGCCTCTATGATTAAAGAAATGCAAACATGTAGTTATTAAAAGTTTGCACTTTCCTAAACGTAATCAATAAAAGGTTATTTTCTACACATTCACATGATCCTAGTCTCATCCTTAATAGTTCATTGTAGTAATAAAGTTAGAATTTCAAATTGATGTTTTGTGTACATGACGGTCTTTAAAAAACTACAACTCCCATAATGCACTGCGTCAAGTTTCCAAACATTAAATAACTGTTGTGGGTGACACACAGATAAGATATCAAACACAAGATAAATGAAAAGCTTGTATTCCAACTACTTTCTCAAGACTCTTGCAATTTTAAGTGTCCATTCAGACAATCAACATCATATACAGTTCTCTTACCTTCAGATGGAGTTGGAACCTCAGAAGTATCAATGTCTATGACTCCAACAACAGCCTCAGTCAACAGTGTGCCTTCCACCATGTCTTCCAGGGGGGTGTTGGGTCTATCCCTGGGTGTTCCACCTCCAATTTTCTTAGAAGATTTAATCCTGTTTGCTAGCTTCTCTTTTGCACGACTGCGCAGGTCATACCATCTTTTTTGTAAATTATTTATGTCACGATGTGCCACTCCTACTGCGTTAACCTTTGCTTGTATGGCAATCCATAGATTTCTTTTTACAGCTTCAGGAACCTTCAGAGACAGCTCACCAAAAATCTGTTCCTGTCTTGCAGTCACCTCCTCAGTAAGAATGTCCAACTCTTGATCAGAAAACTTAATTTTCCTTTTCCTGGCTGGCCCCTCTTCAGCAGGATTCTCATTTTCCATTTTTCAAAAGGTTTCTCAGGCACACACAGCAGCAGCAACCTCCTGGGAAAGCTCACAAAGCAAACTGCCAAACTTCACCTTCAAAAAAAGGGAGCAGCTGTGCCTAATTGCTGTACTGGCTTTCAGGCAGTTGATGTAATGAAATTCATCATGTGTGTAAAATCGCAATTTGCGATATCACAAATTGCGAATTCGCAATTAAGAATTCGCAATTTCACTGCGATTCGTAAAAATTTGCGAATTTTACCGAATCGCTAAAAAATTGCGAAAAAAATGATGCATTGACTTTTGCGATTCCTTATTTGTGATTCCTTATTTTTCGCAAATAAGGAATCGCAAAAAAAACGTTGATGCATCGACCCAATAATCCCTTAGTGAGATACGCTCCTTTTATCTAAAAATACGTCTACACGGGATTTAAATTCAACTAACTTTCCCGTTTTTTGTTGTTTCTTTAATATCGTTTTTAGATGGAGTATCGGCAATCACATTTGGCCATCATGTTTTAATTGAAACGTCGTAGTTCAGCGACATCCATCTCCACATCCTTATACAAAAATAATTCTTCCAAACTTAAAAAGGTGAGTGGGCACTACCATAGTCCAACTTGGCCTAACTCTTTAAAAACCTTTATTATAGTGTTAACAATTGCGATATCTTATCCTCTTAGTTTCGCTACATCCTGCAAAACCTGACTACGAACAGAAACTACAGACGGAATTTGCGTAGAATTCAACTATATAGATTGCTGTTCCATTCCCCTAAATATATTTAACCTCGGTAAGTATAAATGCCTATTAGTCGGCTATCAACTAGAAATATCAGAATATACAAATAGAAGGGATTTCACACTATGTCATACTTTCGATTATATAGGAACGTGAATCGCTATGAAAATTCGCAGCCATAGCACTGCAGGTCGTAACTAGGAAGATAATTAACAGAAATATACATTTAATGTGTATTAAGAAAACATCTTTACATATGGAGTGTTCTTCTTTGTTATTCACTGAAATAGGATTGAATGTTAAAAAACGTCCTGAAAACATATAATATTGGCCATTAGTCTTCTAATTATAAAATCGGATAAAATTTGTTAACAATAATAGGAATATCTGTCCTTCAGGAATATCTGTCCTTGATAAATATATATATATATATATATATATATATATAAATATAAAAGAATCGTGAGTGATTATATATATATATATCATTATATGGAATGTGAATATGAAACTAATAGAAACAAATAAAATATAATGGCTATATATAACTTTGCCCTATACAGATCTTTTAAGAAATAGAACTTTATAAAGTAATAAACGTCTACATATCAACCGTGCAAGTTTTCTAGTAAGTGTTTCTTCTATTCAATTCATGGAGATTTAACTTTTTGTTTTTATTCTACTAAAGTCTCCTTTTAAAAGAATCTTATAAACAAATGACTAAATGCATCTTGATATGTACACTTTGTCTTAAACAGTAGTAAGATGCTCTCCAGTTTCCTTCGTTTACGGTCCCTATAGTTGTACACCTAGAAAAAGGTCATTAAATGTCAGAATGTAATTGAATACTCAGGTATTTGTTTTATCTGTATTATAATTAACTGTCCATAAAATATTTAGGAACTCGTTGTGGAGATACAATTGGAATATGTATAATAAAATGTTTATGATTATTTCTTATTAATTAGATATGTATTTTATTTCCTATGAGATTTGGATTTATGTGGTTTTTAAATCTCTTTCAGAATTGAATGTAATCTGTGGCTCCTGAAGAAGGCGTCTTCTATACGCCGAAACGCGAGTCGATTAAAAATACATAATGCCACTAATTGTTTTAATGTTTTTAATACAGTAATTGCAATTTGTGGTTGTTCCTTGTAACAACGGTTTTATTTTTGAATTTATACTTATATTTCTTCTCTTGTATAAAACAATGTACTGTTTATGAAAAATGAATTAAAAAACTTATGTTCTTATTATTGGTTTTCTGATTTTCCTGATTGTTCTCCATGAGTCCTTTGAAATTGTGATTTATCCTATATAATGCCTAGGAAGATATACACATAATTGAATTCCCTGTCCTAGGATTTACACTAATCTATGCTCAGGGGGCCCTTGTTTTTCTCATATTTTAGATTTAGTAATACATGCTTAGGGGGTGCCACCTGAAAATTTAACAGCCCCTGGTGCCGACTTAGTGGCTTTGTCAGACTGCCATCAGAGACGAGTGCCTGACCCCCAAGGGTGAGGGCCTCTGCTCTCCGGGGGCCATTAGTAAGCATGCTAGAACTGGGGGTGCCGCCTACCCCTGCTCACAGGACGGCCTGTGGATTAGCATTCCAAGGCTAGATAGCTTCAAAGAGGTCCACCGCCTTTGGTATGCAAGTATGGTTTCTCTCACAGGAGAGAAAACAGACCCCCTTGTCCTGAGCTCTTGGCACCCGAACAAATGGGAAAATTAGCGAGGAAAGACAGGCGTGTCTACACTCAGGCAAGTACTGCCCCTGAACTGGGTAATTTGAAGTGGGTGCAACTTTTCAGAAGTGGCTGTCTTTGTGATGGCAAATTTAGGATCTCTGAGACAGGATTATGCCCACTTTCCCAGGAAGTGGTCATATAGGGGACGTAGTGACCCCAGGATTAAGTAGCTCATTGACTTCTACCTTATACTCCCATAACACCCCTAAATGCAGTATTTAGGAAGGCCTGGCACCGGAAAACCAGTCCTGATAACCTATGAAGAAGAAGGACACTGAAGACCCGCAAAAGCAAACACAAAGGAAGCGCAACTGACTTGGCGTCAGCCCTGCCGGATTTTCTACTGTTTCCCCCACCGAATTGTGCTATGGAGGTCTCATCCTACAAGCTATTGTGCCTGTAAAGCCTGGGAGAAATGCCTACCTTCAATAACGACTCCAGAACTCCTGTGGAGCATCGGAGCTGCTTCCTTTAATCCTGAAGGCACCCAAAGAGACCTGAGAGGACTCCAAGACTGTGAAAACCCAATACCGACAAGCACCACTGCACTCGCCACTGCAAGCCCGAGTGAAGGAGGGCCCATGATGCCAGTGTCGCCCCCAGCCCTCCAGAGACAAAGCCCACCTTGAAATTGCCCACAGTGCACTGCCGGACATTACCTGCAACTCCTGTTTGCAGGCCTTCTCTATTGTGAATGGTCCCGGTGAGACATGAACCCCACCCCCCCTGTGGTTCAGACCAACTTGTATCCCAGTCCTATCTGGCAGCCTCTTTTAGTTCGAACCGATCCCCATAGGGTAACATGCTGGAGATCACCTCTGCACCTGGCCGCCCAAGTGCTTCCCGAGGAGACCTGTTGTTGTTGTTATTTTTGTCAAGTGGTTAAACTAACTGTTAGGGCCTTGTGTTAATTACCCTAGCCCAGCCTGTTCAGATTTAAAAAGTATTACTAACTAGGCCCAAAAAGTTTATTTTCGATTTGTGTTTTGTTTTCTAGAAAGTTTCCAGCTTTAGTAGCAATGTCTTCTACAGAGGATATGGTTCAGGATCTCACATTGACTCCTTACCTGCAGCTTACAACGCAGAATTTATGGATCCTCTTTAAATCGTACAAAATAAAAACAGTTACAACTCCTACTAAGACAAAGCTGCAGGAGCACTTGGCAGAATAAGGGAAAACCATCCAGAGGATGACACTGATCTCCCTGTGGATCGGAGGGGAGACCGTGGAAGTGAGAAAACAGAAGAGCCTCCCCTTTAAAGAAAGTGGACCTCTAAGAGGAGAAACACATTCTAGAAAGACTAGCCAGGACGTTGGCTTTAGAAGCCAAAATCCTGGCTATAGAAATGAAAAGAGCTGAGATGGGCCTTAGACCATCTTTGTCAGTAACAAAATAATACATAGAGAGAAACATGAAGCTTTTGACCCTAGGATCCCCAAAGGGATTGTCCTGCACTTAACATAGGGTAATAATATCTCCATATTGTTTACAGCCTTTGATAGGGCTTGGTAAAATGAGGCAACTCATCAAAAACTATTGGGGCTCTCTTCTCTGGAAGCTGTTTTCAGGAAAGTGTAGGGATAGGCTCTGGACACTGATTAAGGCAGACTCTAGGATCTAGGACCTCATGAAGGATACCCCGATTGAGGGCTTTCCATTCACCACTGTGTACTAAAGGATAATGTTCAAGGAGAATCCAAAAAACTCAGAGCAGACCTGGGTAGAGTTTGTAGACTTTTTAGTGAACATCCTAGATGGTTGGTGGAAAGGTAACAATGTGCACCACTAGGATGGGCTTTATAATATTATTATGAAAGAAAACCTATTGAGTAATTCTGTTTCTGAGAGTATACATCAGTATCTGGTGGACCTAGGTCCATGTTCTGCTAAAGAGCTGGGGAAGAAGACAGACCACTGGGTTAACTCTCTGAGACCATGTGGGACAGCCCTGTTGTCTTAGTCCCAAAACCTCACGCCGATGGTGGTAAAACTGAGGTTTTGTGTGGACTATAGGGGTCTCAATGCAGTAATAAAGACAGATGCACACTCAAAGCCAAGGGCTGTCGAATTAATTGACCAATTAGGGGCAGCTCATTCTCTCAGTACTTTTAATTCGACATTAGGTAGATTGATCCCAGGAGCAAATAAGAAATCTGCCTTCTCAACACCTAATGAGCATTATCAGTTCACTGTTATGCCCTTTGAACTAAAGAATGCCCCTGCTACGTTACAGTGGTAGGTAAACAGAGTCCTTGCTGGGCTGGAGTCCTTTAGTGTGGCATGTCTTGACGATATTACTGTCTTTGTATCCACTTGGCAGGACCACCTGATCCTCTGGGGAAAGTTCCTTGAGGTTCCATGAAAGGCAGGCCTCACTATCAAGGTAAGCAAGTCCGAGATAGGGCATGCTCTGTGACGTCTTGTAGGTGGAAGCCACGTTCAAGCCTTACAACTTAAGATCCAGACAATTGTGGATTAGGTAGCTCCAACCAGACCGACTCTAGTCAGGGCATTCCTTGGATTGATTGGGTACTACAGGAGGTTTGTGACAAGATATAGGTTCATTGTAGTCCCACACACAGAATTGACACCTAAAGAGATGCCAAAGAAAGTGAAATGTCAAAAGGCTTTTGACACTGAAAGAAGCAACATGCCCAGTGTCCATTCAAAAAGTTCCAGATTATTCAAAGCAGTTGATAGTGCAGATAGATGCCTCTGAACATGGGATAGGAGCAGTCCTTTGCCAGACCAATCCTGATGACCATCACCAATCTGTTGCTTTCATTAGCAGGAGGTTACTCCCCTAGAAAGGAGCGTTGGAGTTATACACCAAGTGTTCCCGGGGAGGAGAATCCAATGCCTGAAGACACCTCTTCACCTATCACTCCTGGCCCTTGGAGAAGATGGCCAGAGGTGTTCCCGAGCATCGTGAGACCTAAACCCCCCTTGTGGTTCAGACATATTGGTTTCCCAGGCCAAGCTTGCAGCCTCTTTTATTTTTATTTTATTTATTTATTTATTTTTTATTTTTATAAAGCGCATAGTCACCCGGAGGTATCCCAGCGCTGAAGAACCCTAAAACAGTAAAACTGAGGACCGAAGCTGAGTTCACGAGGGGGACATAGGAGCTAGGGAAAAAGATATGTCTTTAGCAGTTTCCTAAAACGGAGGTATTGGGGTTCCAGACGAAGATCCCGGGGAAGGGAGTTCCAAAGACGGGCCGCATGGACCGAGAACCGTCTTCCTCCTGAACGTGCTTTCCTGAACCTTGGGACGTTGATGAGATTTTCTGCGTTGGTGCGGAGGGATCTGGTGGCTATGTAAGGGGTGATGAAATTGCGGAGAACTGGGGGGCCTTGGTTGTTCAAAGTTTTATGCACCAAACACAAGGCTTTAAATTTAATTCTCTCCCTTATAGGGAGCCAGTGCAGGAGTTTGAGGGCCGGTTTGGCCGATGATCTGGCCGGGGTGTTGGTAATGATCCGGGCAGCAGTATTCTGAATCCTTTGCAGTTTATTCAGTGTTGCTTCCGGTGCACCCAGATAAATCGCATTACTATAGTCCAGTCTTGATATAATGAGACCCTGGACTAATAGTTTTTGCGATTTCGGAGGAAGAAGGGGCAGGACTTTCCTCAGGGATTTTAGAAGACCGAAACAGGTCCCTACGACCTTCTTTGCTTGCGGGGCGAATGAGAGTTCCGAGTCAATCCAAACACCCAGACTTTTCACCTCTGTCTTTGGGTCTGGGGGAGGACCTAGACATGTTGGCCACATGTCCAGAGGAAGTGAAGTTCCTTTTGAGCCGAGTATAAGGACCTCGGTTTTTGTCCCGTTTAATTTTAGCACTGATCTATTCATCCAGTGATGGACCTGCGTGAGGCAGTTGAGGAGATCAGCTTTCTGTTGTTTAGGGTGGGACAGAGACACCACTAATTGTGTGTCGTCAGCATAGCTGACGACACTCACTCCAAAAGGGGTGATAACCTCCTCCAATGTGGACATATAGATATTAAATAATGTGGGGCTCAGGGAGGAGCCCTGAGGCACACCACATTGGAGGGGCATTTCGGAGGAGCGGGCGTTCTTCTCCCAGATCTGATAAGATCGTTGTGTCAGGAAGGATGAGAGCCAGGATAAGGCTGTGCCTTCCAGACCAACTCTTGCCAGCCTTTCGGTGAGGAGTTGGTGGTCAACGGTATCGAACGCTGCGCTAAGGTCGAGGAGGATCACTGCCACTGATCCTCCTCCATCCAGCAGCGTTCTGGCTTCCTCTACCGCCGCCAGGAGGGCGATGTCCGTGCCCTGTCCTGGTCGGAAGCCCGTCTGGGAATTTTTCAGTTTGTTGTTAGCCTCTAGGTACTGCGAGAGTTTCTTGTTGATGAGTTTTTCCGCGATTTTACTTACTCCTGGGAGTAAGGAAATGGGCCGGTAATTCACCAGGTTTTCAGGGTCAAGAGTGGGTTTCTTCAGTAAGGCCTTTACCACCGCCTTCTTCCAGCTCAGGGGCACAACTCCCTGTTGAAGTGACGTATTAATCAGCTGAGTGAGGGAGGGGATGATAGAAGGGGCTACCTCTTTAAGGATCCGGAGAGGAGCAGGATCTCTGGGGGAGCCGCTCTTCATGGAGTTGAGCGTCGTACGTACTTCGTCTGAAGTGACCTGGCCCCATGTGGACAGGCTAGTGGAAGAAGTCGGATATGGGAGAGCGATTTCTTCCCTCGGACTCAGGGGAGGAATTGAATCCAGGATTAATCGGATTTTGTCCTGGAAAAAGTTAGCCAATTGTTGGCATTTCTCCTGGTCGGCTTTAGGGTCGGAAGGGAGTCCCCGTCCTTGTTCTGGTGGTTTTGAGAGTTCTTTGAGGATAGCAAATGCTTCCTTCCCGGAGCCACCCGCTCTCTCTATTCTCTCCTGAAAAAACACGCTTTTGGTTTTCCGGATGGCGGTTTTGTAATTGAGAAGAGAGATGGAGTAGATATTTTTATTTGCTCCTGTTTTATCACGTCTCCATGAGCGTTCAGTTTTTTTACATTCTTGCCGTAGGGCTTTAAGCTCTGGAGTATACCATGGAGCAGGGGATATCTTTTTTAGCTGTTTAAAAGTAGTGATTTTTGGAAGCAAAGCGTCGAGAGACGACGTAATCCAGTCGCTGAATTGTTTATCGGCCGCATTCGGGTCCGAAGAAAGCTCGGGAGTGGAATCTATAAGAGAACGGGCCCAAATATCAGATGACAATTTGTGCCATTGGCGGTCGGTGACCTGGGTTTTAGAAGTTAAGTGATTAGATATGGGAGTTTCCCAGAAGAACGGAACCAGGAAATGGTCAGTCCATGGAAGGGTCACCGGAGAGTTAGTGGTCATCGTTGGAATATTGGTAAAGATGGGATCCAATAGATGGCCCTTCTCGTGGGTGGGCTCGTTGTTCACCAGACATACCTCTAGAGCTGTAAGGTCATGTCTGATGTCCGCGGCGACACGATCCGTTGGGTCAAGGAAGTGGAAACTGAGATCACCTAATATCAGGAAGTTGGAGGTGGAGGAGGCTAGTTGGGAAATGGTTTCAACTATGGAGTTGGAGAAATTGCCTGGGGCCCCAGGGGGACGATAGGTCAGAAGCCCCGCCACAGTGAAGGCTGGAGAGATTTGGATGGAGAACTGGCCGCACTCACAATCCTCGATATCAGCGTTAATCATCCTACAGACGTATCGTTCCCTGTGGATTATGGCTACCCCGCCTCCTCTCCCTTTCGGTCTATTTAGCGTTTGGCAGAGATAACCTGTGGGGAGGGCTGTGATGACATCCGGATCGGTGCAGTCAGAAAGCCATGTCTCTGTTAGGAACAATAGGTCGAAATCCTGATTTTGGATTAGGAGATTTACTTCGGTGGCGTGTTTCGGGAGGGAGCGGCAGTTGAGGAGTCCAGCTTTCAGAGCCGGTCTGGTAATTTTAGGGGGGGGAGTCGGATTGCAGTGTGAGCAGGTCGAAAAGACCTTACCTTCCGTGACCGTGTGGTAGCAGGTCAGGGTGGTTTTCGGACGTAGGGCGCGTAATGTATCAGCTGTATACATCACTCGCTCCTGAGGGTCACCTGGCAGAGTAACGGGGCCAGGGGCCGTCCGGGTCCGGACGGGCCCAGACGGGCTTGCCTTTGGCGCGCCCGCTGCGCCCGTCCGCTGCGCGTCCGGTGATTGCACATTATTTTATGGGGTTAAGGAGGGGGGGTGGGCGTGGCCTCAGGTAGGCGTGGCCTTGCTTCCTCGCCGTAAATGGCGGCGGGAAATAGTTTTCCAGGGTTTGCTCGTTGCAGCGAAGGAGTCGCTGTTTCAGCGTGACTCTAGCCCGCTCTGACTGTTTGCCGGGTGAGTGCGCTTTTTAAAATACAATTTTAGTAAGGTGACACAAAAATACAGTGGTGATAGTTTTTAAAAGAATTTCGGCGTTCTCCCGGCTTTCCGCCTCAGGAGTTTTCAGGTTCTGTCAGTTTCAACGCTGCTACTCGCGTATATATACTGAGGGGGGTGGGCGTGGCCTCAGGTAGGCGTGGCCTTGCTTCCTCGCCGTAAATGGCGGCGGGAAATAGTTTTCCAGGGTTTGCTCGTTGCAGCGAAGGAGTCGCTGTTTCAGCGTGACTCTAGCCCGCTCTGACTGTTTGCCGGGTGAGTGCGCTTTTTAAAATACAATTTTAGTAAGGTGACACAAAAATACAGTGGTGATAGTTTTTAAAAGAATTTCGGCGTTCTCCCGGCTTTCCGCCTCAGGAGTTTTCAGGTTCTGTCAGTTTCAACGCTGCTACTCGCGTATATATACTGAGGGGGGTGGGCGTGGCCTCAGGTAGGCGTGGCCTTGCTTCCTCGCCGTAAATGGCGGCGGGAAATAGTTTTCCAGGGTTTGCTCGTTGCAGCGAAGGAGTCGCTGTTTCAGCGTGACTCTAGCCCGCTCTGACTGTTTGCCGGGTGAGTGCGCTTTTTAAAATACAATTTTAGTAAGGTGACACAAAAATACAGTGGTGATAGTTTTTAAAAGAATTTCGGCGTTCTCCCGGCTTTCCGCCTCAGGAGTTTTCAGGTTCTGTCAGTTTCAACGCTGCTACTCGCGTATATATACTGAGGGGGGTGGGCGTGGCCTCAGGTAGGCGTGGCCTTGCTTCCTCGCCGTAAATGGCGGCGGGAAATAGTTTTCCAGGGTTTGCTCGTTGCAGCGAAGGAGTCGCTGTTTCAGCGTGACTCTAGCCCGCTCTGACTGTTTGCCGGGTGAGTGCGCTTTTTAAAATACAATTTTAGTAAGGTGACACAAAAATACAGTGGTGATAGTTTTTAAAAGAATTTCGGCGTTCTCCCGGCTTTCCGCCTCAGGAGTTTTCAGGTTCTGTCAGTTTCAACGCTGCTACTCGCGTATATATACTGAGGGGGGTGGGCGTGGCCTCAGGTAGGCGTGGCCTTGCTTCCTCGCCGTAAATGGCGGCGGGAAATAGTTTTCCAGGGTTTGCTCGTTGCAGCGAAGGAGTCGCTGTTTCAGCGTGACTCTAGCCCGCTCTGACTGTTTGCCGGGTGAGTGCGCTTTTTAAAATACAATTTTAGTAAGGTGACACAAAAATACAGTGGTGATAGTTTTTAAAAGAATTTCGGCGTTCTCCCGGCTTTCCGCCTCAGGAGTTTTCAGGTTTTCGACCGGACCCATCCGACATTGGGTAATATTGGGCACCCAACACAGGAGTACTGCTTAGTGCCTGTTTTCATGATTCTGGATTCACAGTCCTGGGCAGTTGCCGCACTTTTGGTTAGCGTGGGTTGCTGCACTACCCCAATCACTCCGCCAGTATCTATTCAATGGACATGTGCGTTGTGTGCACACTATTGATCTCATAGTTCATTTTAGAAGAAATTGACAAATACATAGCCTGGGTCTTTAATCTACTCCTGCATCTGTCGCTCAAGTGGTATGTATGGTTTTCATTGAGGAAGGACAAGGCAACAACGGCAGCGCTCTCGCGGCTTAGAATGCAACTAAGGGGTGATTTATTTGAAAGGTGGGGTGCTCCGTACCTGGGTGCAGGTTAGCTCACAACGCACTGAACGTGCACAGTTTCATTTCTCTTGGGCAAACCACATGATGCAGACCTTTTTGGATGACTCCCTGGCTGAACCAGCAGAGATACCAGCCCTAACATACTTGCTGCAGACGACGTCACCCCAGCGGGCTATCACTACACTGTATGCCTTCTCACAGAGGCCCGGCGACCAGGTGCTACCAAGGCTCGTACCAACTGGCAGGAGGACTTAGGTTTAATCATTAGTGACCAGCAGTGGGCCTACTGCTGGTCTGTGGTGCGCACTGTGTTCTTAAAACAGCCACCACTGGCTTTTTCATTTTAAATATACATATACCGGGTATATTATACCCTGGCTCGACTATTTTGATACAGCTTGTTTGACGATTCCAGATGTCCACTGTGTCGCAGGCACTGGCTTTGCGCATATTTTGTGTTTCTGTCCCACTGTGTAGTTCTTCTGGTTCGCGATATTCCAAGAACTGCACAATATCTTGGGGGTGGCTGTGTCCTGCTCTCCACTGGTGGCCCACCTGGATTGATGGGGATGTCCCGAAGGTCTGTCAGTGACTTGTGGCTTTTGGTGTCCTACTGGTGAGACGGAGGATAGTGATCTGTTGGGTGAGGGCCCTCTCCCTACTTTGCAATAATGGCACACAGACATGACATATTGTAATATCCAATCAGGTGCTTATCACAACCTCATGCTACGTTATTGCCACACAAAAGATACATGGGGGTCATACCAGCCATACTAGGCACATACCAGAAATGCAGAGGATTGGGAGGCAAGTAAAGTAATGTAGTCGATAAGTTGAATTGCCCCATTTCCTGACCTACGAGACAAGTGTTGTTATACCTGGGACATGAAAGGATGGGGAACAGTTGGCTTTCTGCAATGCTGTGGTCCAGGGTGTGAGCAAGGGTTGTGGGTGCCCCCATAGGGGTTGCTAGCCAAGACAACCTATGTATCTATATTGGAATAGCCCGCCATTGCTCATGTGTGTATTTCACACACTATCATGCTTACCAAAGTCCTGTCACAATTGTATGTATGTCTTATACCACTGTTACTCAAAGTACGCCCGGGGGCCGCATGCAGCCCTCCCAACCTTTACATGCGGCCCTCCCAACCTTTACATGCGGCCCCATGGTCAACAGCAGCTGTGAGCTGCTCTCTACTCGTCTCATCACTAACAATAAAAGGATGACAAATGAACAGTCAAACATCAATTTAAATATTAGTGTGTGTTAAAGGTCGGATTTAACTAAGAAGTTCCGCACTGCTCAACTTTGGAAACATCTTCGTTTTAAAAGACATATCAACAGCAAAAATGTGAAATTTATGATAGTCTATCCAATTCAAAAAGTGTATTTAACGTGCAGAACCTTTTCATATTAATACATCAGATTATATAACACATTATATTATATTGAAGAAGTATTATTTAAAAAGTGATAGTTTTCAAACATGAATTTAGTAACATTAGTTCTTGCCTCTGGTCCACATATTTGTGATAATGAAGAAAAAGGAGGAAAAGAGAAAGAAACCAATTGCTTTCGACCACACAATTTGATAAAGTGAGGAAGCAGAGATTAATCTCAGGTTTGCTGATTTCTCATTGTGCAAGTCAGCCACTAGAAGTACAAGCTTTGCTTCCCCTACACTCACCTAACTGTCAACACCCTCCACTCGCCCGCAATCCCCGCTGGCATCAATGCACCCCCAATCACATCACAGACCAAAATCATTGGCCCCTGGGAAAATGTTTGTGAGTACCCATCATATACAATCCGCCTGTGCTGAATATGTTATTCTATATTGCCTGGTTATATAACAAAATGAAAATAAAGTTTTACATTAACAACAAAAAAAAAACTGAAAAAACTTGTCAAGTCATGTGCACCAGCAGCAGCACGACCGTAAATCCAGCATGATGTGGTGTGGATTTCCCTACAATGGGTACTATATCTGAATGTAATGGTGCAGCGCCGTATGGAGTGGGATGGTAAGCAGTATACTGTAGAATAAACAAGCAAACCTGCCAACTTATGAACCTTTTCCACCATGTGAGAAGGGGGCAAGGCCTCCAAGGGTGCATGACTAAGTGCCAATCACAGTCCCAAGAGCTTTTTTAGGTTGAACCTAGCGGCAGCACGCATGCACTGCTCGCTCTGCGAGACTGCTGTAGTAGAGTATGGGAGAGAAGCCATGCTCACTCTCCTCCCATATTTTTCATTGGCTTGTGTCATTGTCTTTCATAAATGCTGCCTTTGGATTCGTTAATAGGCTTGTTAGTCCCTCCTTACTACGGCATTGTCTTCATTTGTACTCTCCCATGGTGACTAGCCCCTTTACTTCGGTTGTTACACAGGACCTGTTATTTAGTCGGTAAGAACTATTGAGTTTCTCATTACTGCAGGCCGTACATGCGCTGCTTCAGCTGTATCCATCCGCTTGTGTTTTTTTAAGCAGCACAGCCGCCCCGTAACACAGGCGCCTGCTTTCAATCACTTTAACCCTGTATTGTCTGTTTCAACCCCCCAAGTAAAATGGATTTAGAAATGATTAGCAAAATAAGTGATGAGAATTCCAGGTAGCACATGATCCTGTGCTAATGTGCTGAAGCTGACAACAGCACATCTGTGTTACATGTCATCTGCACTGAAGCCACCAGAGAGATTGTTTTCAAAAGCCTGTTTTATTAACAACACTACCACCACCAATACCACCACCACCAATACAACCAACTCCACCAATACCACCACCACCACCAATGCCACCACCACCAATACCACCACCACCAATACCACAACCATCGCTAATACCACCACCATCACCTATACCACCATCAAAACCAACAATACCACTACCACAACCAATACCACCACCACCAATACCACCACCAATACCAATACCACCACCAATACCACCACCAGCAATACCATCACCACTACCAATACCACCACCTCCAATACCACCACCACCAATACTACCACCACCAATAGCACCACTAATACCACCACCACTACCATCAATACCCCACCAGGAATACCACAACCACCAATACCCCGAAACCATCAAAACCACCACCACCAATACCACCACCACCAATACCAGTACCACCACCACCACCAACACCAACACCACTAATACCAGTACCACCACCATCAACAAATACCAATACCACCCCCAGCAATACCAGCAATGCCGCCATCACCACCAATACCACCACCACCAATACTGCCAATGCCACCACCAATACCACCACCACCACCACCAATACCACCACCACCAAAACAACCACCTCAGCACCTCTCACTCACTAGTAATAGCAAGGGCACTGTATGAGGCCGGAGCTGCACCCAAGACCATCCCTCCCTCCCCCCATGCCTGGCATAAAGCACAGCCCACCCTGCACCAGGTGGTGAAGCCAGGGCTTTACAGCTAGAATGTTTTTAATTAGGCCAAAGATACCAATGGCATTACGCAATACCACTCTACACACTCAAATCAAGGAGAGGATAGGAAATAGCCCCCGCCCGCTCTTCCTCCTGAGCCGCGACTGTGTAATCACAGACATAAAGGTATTGGAGAGCTTTGTTAGTGTTTATAGCTCTGATCATTTTAAAGTCTCACTTCACACATTGTGTCTGTGTAATTTACAACACTCACACATCTTCTTCGCTGCACTATTTATCACTACTTAGAAGATGTCGCAGGCTAGTCTCTTCCCCTGATATTTATATTCTAACAAGCGGTCGAGAATGCCCTTTATTGCAATGCTAGAGTTTAATCTATTGGTATTGTAAATGACAATGCCTTTTATTTATGTTTCAAACCCCTAAACATAAATCAAAGGCATTGTCATTTACAATGCCTATGGCTCAAACTCGCATGAATGCAAGACCTATTGCATTGCAAATGTTTGTAGTTAACAGCCTCCCCTCCTCCAACACAAAAAAAAAGCCTTAGAGGCTGCTGCTGATGTCCTGGGGAGATTTAACGCCCCGTAATGGACATTGGCTGCTCAAATAATCTAAACAATTTGCTGGTACTCTGCTTTCCAAATGGGTTTCCAGCTAATTCTTTGCACAGTGCGTGATACAGGATGATTGCGTGTCACACAATATTGGCCCATCGCACCGTGTGACCGTGTGAGTTTGAAGGTATTAATAAGGGCTTCTTCACCACACATGAAAACAAAGTATTGTTCGACTGCTGCCAGGATTCCCCTGGAGCCATCTCCAGTGGTAATGACATGGTGGTTGGGATCTGGGTGTGTGCATGCAGGGAAGATGGAGTAGCTGCCTGGTTCTAGGCAACACCAGCAAACACAACTGGTTGTCCACTTGATGTGGGTGGTCAATGGTCTGTGAGGCACAAGAGATATGTGGGAGTGGAGCACCCCACCAATGGTCAATTGGAATGTGTTGGCAGAAACAAATCAATGTACAGCATGGATTAGAGTAGCTTTCTCCTCCAAAATAAAAGCTTAATTAAGAAAAGCAGAAGGTTAAGGGTCACAAGAAGGGGAAGAGGACATAGTTTAGGAATGATTACAGCTGTTTTTTTTCCAAGAATGAGATATGTCTAGTTAAATAAGTAAGGAGCATGTCATCAACTATGGACTCAACGAAAACATGATGGCGTAGGAAAGTGCATGGTTACTTTTTGCCTGACATCTGTTGCAACTTTACTTGATGTACTCTGGGTCCCTGCCAATTAGGTTCCCAGGGCCTGTGTTCTTTCCTAAAGCTGTACCTTTTTACCCCCAGTTGGCACATCCCTGGCCACAGGTAAGCCCATTGTAAATTCAACTGTTATTTTCTATTAAAAACCTTGATGTATCTATACAAATGACCCCTTGTTGAATTCAGAATTGTGTCTAATTTTCAGAAATGTATACCTTTCCAGAATCAATTATTGGTTTCACGCCCATTTCTACCACTAACTGCAAGGAGGGTGAAAGCACAAAACAATAGGCTATGGCCTAGTAAAATGCCAAAACTGTGTAGAACGTTTTGGTTTTCTGACAAAAGGTTGCCTGTTCCTGAAAGCTGGGAAGATGGTGATTTTAGCCCCGCAAGCCCTTTGTTGATACCATTTTCAGGGGGAAAAACAGACTCTTTCTTCTGCAGCACTCTTTTCCTATTCCTATCATGATTATATGGGTAATGCAATGTTAACTAAATGTTGCACAACTTAACAAGTACGTGAAACTACATACAAGAGCTAGTATTTCATGATTAACTTGATCATTTATATGTGTATGTTATTAAATCTCTACAATTTCAGAAGGAAGCATTTCAGAAATACAGTTCAATACTGCACTCTCATTAATAATGTTAAAACACACTGAGTAATATAACGGGTTAAATGCACATATAAATTTACATTTCTGTAACGTTTAGGGGTGAAGCTAAAATTACCCTGGTCCAATTTCATACCTAAGTAACAACAGGTTTCAAACAGATCTGAGCCCCCCAAGCTATCCTAGCTTGTAATCACTGGTGTGCACGCACAGCCTGTTGTTTATGTTTTGTTTGTTCTTTCTTACAGTGGGCCAGGCACTGCCCTACGTCTCATACTTCCAGCTGACATTTGATGTTTTAAGTGGAATAGATACCGCAGGTGCCCCTGGGACAGATTTGTTCCCTCACACAATTGAAATGAAATGATAGCTTCCTTCGAGACGCTTGCAGACTGAGAAGGCACCATAACAGCCCACTATTATGGAGAGCGAATTAGATATGCATTGAGACATGCGATCTCCCGTCTGCTTAGTAGAACTCCTGCTTGGGCTTTGTAGCAGTCGAGTGTGCGGAATCAGTTAGCTGGTTTAGTTGACAATAAATTACCCTGCAGCTGTCCTAATTCTACAGTAAGAAAATTACAAGAAATCCGGCGTCGCTTAAAATGACAACATGCCTCATTGCATGGAAATTAGAATCCAACCACTCTTAATTTGGGAGATTAGTTTACCATAGAATTGGCAGAAAGCGAGATTTGACCAGAATCACACAATGTGATTGTGTGAGGACACTGGGATTGAACTACAGCCAACAACTAAGCCACCAGAAACACCCCCTCCGCATGGGATGACACTTGGTGGCCGGCCGCCCCAGGAGCCGCACCCACACCCACTGACCACGCACGCATCCTGGACTCATCGCTCTCAATGACCCAGCAAGTCATAGATATCTTCCTTCCTGCTTCAACACCCTCCGCATGCTCCGCAATATCTACAGATGGATCCCCACCGGAACCAGAAGGACGGTAACACAGGCCCTCGTCAATAGCAGACTGGACTATGGCAACCCCCTCTACGCAGGTACCACGATTAAGCTCCAGAAGAGGCTCCAATGCATACAAAACGTCTCTGCACACCTCTTCCTCGACATTCCTGCCCACACCCACATCACTACCCACCTGAAAGACCTGCACTGACTCCCAGTCAAGAAGAGGATCACCATCAAGCTCCTCACCCATGCCCACAAAGCGCTACACAATGCCGGATCAGCATACCTGAACAAGCGTCTCACCTTCTCCACCCAGAACCGCCAGCTTCGCTCAGCCGAACTCGCCCTCGCCACCATCCCACGCATCCACAGGACCTCCACCAGCGGAAGATTTTTCTCCTACCTCACTGCTAAGACATGGAACACCCTCCCCATACAGCTACGACAGACCCTGGACCTGCTGACCTTCAGGAGACTTCTCGAGACCTGACTGTTCGAGCAGTAGCTGCACCCCCGCTCAGCGCCTTCAATCAATCAATCAATCAGTACATTTGTATAGCGCAGTACTCACCTGTGAAGGTCTCAAAGTGCTAGGGGGAGGGGTGCTGCTAATGCTCGAATTGCCAGGTCTTGAGTAGCTTCCTGTAGGTACCCACCCACAAGCAAAGTAGCCCGATCCTCCCTACACTCCCCTGTGACCAGCTGGACTAGTTCCATAGCGGTCGCTCCCCCACGCTCCCCGCCACGATCTCCTGGCTGATTGCTCACCTGATTGCTCGTCGTGCAGAGTTTGCCCAGACTGCCGCTTGCCTGCCCCAGTTACTGCTCCTGACACCCTGTGCCTGCCTGGGTGAACGCGATCGGTCGCAGACTGCATTTGCTGAGTGCCTAGAGGCGACCATAGCGCCTGGTATCATTGGTTTTTTAATTCATTGCATACTATATTGCGCTGCATTGCCTGTTTGTGTATTTATTTGGTTTGCTCTTTTGTGGTCCCAGTTTCGTTTTCACTCCGTCCATTTTGAGTTTGGTCACTCGTGGACCGTGCCTCCTTCCCGCTCCCCGCCTCCCAGCTGACCCTCCCACGCTCCGCCCCCTCCACTATCCATTTCAGACAGATGTCCCAACGCGCAGCGTCCACGCGCTGCGGCCGCGCCGAAGGTGCGCCAAAGGTAAGCCCGTCTACTCCCGTCCGCGCCTGGACCGCGCCCAGCGCCAGACCTCCTGGTCCCCGCAGCCCCCACCCCTCCCGCATTACATACAACTCATCCACCCTCCTAGCACTTAACCCCGGTCGACTCCCTAACTGTGCCCAAGCCGCTCCGGGATATACCCATGGACCCTTCACCTGCCACTCATGCAAGCACGATTCCATCAAGTCCCACACCAATACCACTAACACCAAACAGAGATCCGACACCAACCACCTTAAATGCATCCTGCTCAACACCCGGTCGGTTCACAAACACGCCATCGACCTTTGGAATCTACTAGACACCATTTCTCCGGACGTCGCCTTCCGAACAGAAACCTGGATGAATGCCTCATCAGCTCCGGACATCGCCATAGCCATCCCGGACGGCTACAAAATCATCTGTAAGGACCGCACCAAGCAAACAGGAGGAGGCATCGCCATCGTCCATAAGAACACCATCCGCGTCTCAACCAGCTCAGAGGACATCCTTACTACCGCCGAACATCTCCACTTCCAGATCCACACCGACCCCAAGACCACACTAAGAGGCACCCTCCTCTACAGACCCCCAGGACCACGCACACAATTCAGCGAAGACATCACCGACTTCATCACCCCACACGCCCTACCCTCCGAGGAATACATTCTACTGGGAGACCTCAATTTCCATCTGGAAAAAAGCAACAACAGGAACACTACCACCCTCCTGGACAATCTCTCCAATCTCGGACTCAAACAACTTGTTAACACCCCCACCCACTACGCAGGACACACACTCGACCCTATCTTCACCTCCAGCAAGCATATCTCCTTTACCCACACCACAACCCTCCACTGGACGGACCACAGTTGCATCCACTTCATTTACAACAAGACCACAATCCACAACCACCCTCAACCAACTCTGCAAAGAAATTGGAACAAAATCACAATCGAACAGATCTCCACATCTCTACTTCAAAAACCCCCTGCCTATTCGACGAACCCCAACCAAGCCGCCATCAACCTCACACAATGGTTAACCCAAACCGCCGATAAACTAGCACCCTTGAAAAAACATCAAATCAAGCAAGGAAGCAAGAAAGCCCCCTGGTTCAATGATGACCTGAAGAAATCTAAGAAACTCTGTCGCTCCCTTGAAAAAACTTGGAAAAAAGACCCAAACACTAGCACCAGAGACGCCTTCAAAAACACCACCCGCAAACACCACCAACTAATCCGGACAGCCAAGAAATCAGCTCTCAAAGACCGACTAGACAACAATGCACACCACAGCAAGGAACTTTTCAACATCATCAAAGAATTCACCAACCCCACTGCCAGCTCCAACGACATCACACCCTCTCAAGCCCTCTGCGACTCCCTCGCCTCATTCTTTCATGACAAAATCGCCGACATTCATAACAGCTTTGACAACCAACCCGTATACCAATCACCCCCTCTCACCTCCGAACCTGTACCTCCTCCGAATTACCTTCTCAACTGGAACCCAATCACCACAGAAGACACCATTCGCCTGATGAACTCCATCCACTCAGGATCCCCTACCGACCCATGCCCCCATCACATCTTCAACAAAGCAGACTCCATTATCGCACCCCATCTCCGAGAAGTCATCAACAACTCCCTCAACTCCGGAACATTCCCAGAAAAATGGAAACACGCAGAACTCAGCGCCCTTCTGAAGAAACCCACAGCTGACCCCACAGAACTCAAAAACTACCGCCCCATCTCGCTCCTTCCATTCCCGGCCAAAGTCATTGAGAAAGCCGTCAACAACCAACTCGCCGCCTTCCTCGAAACCAATAAATCCCTCGATTCCTCACAGTCCGGCTTCCGAGCCAAACACAGCACAGAGACCGCCCTCATCGCAGCAACAGACGACATTCGAGCACTACTAGACAACGGAGACACAGTCGCCCTGATCCTCCTTGACCTATCTGCAGCCTTCGACACAGTCTGTCATAGCACCCTGATACAACGCCTCAGCAACATCGGCATTCAACGAAAAGCATTGGACTGGATCATCTCGTTCCTCGCTGGAAGAACTCAGAGAGTCCGCCTCCCCCCTTTTAAATCAGAGGCTACCGAAGTCATCTGCGGCGTCCCGTAAGGATCATCACTCAGTCCCACCCTGTTCAACGTCTACATGAGCCCCCTCGCAACCATCGCACGTCAACACAACCTCAACATCATCTCCTACGCTGATGACCCTCAGCTGATCCTCTCCCTCACCAAAGACCCAATCACCGCCAAAACCAACCTACATGAAGGGATGAAAGAAGTAGCCGAGTGGATGAAACACAGCCGTCTGAAACTGAACTCGGACAAAACGGAAGTCCTCATCTTAGGAACATCCCCTTCTGCCTGGGACGACTCTTGGTGGCCAACGGCCCTAGGAAAAGCTCCCATACCAACGGACCACGCACGGAACTTGGGCATCATTCTGGACTCCTCTCTATCGATGACCAGACAAGTCAACGCCGTCTCATCATCATGCTTCAACATCCTACGCATGGTCAAAAAAACATTTCGCTGGATCCCCACCGAAACAAGAAAAACGGTCACCCATGCACTAGTTACAAGCCGTCTTTACTACGGAAACACCCTTTACGCCGGCAACACCGCAAAACTGCTGAAAAAACTCCAACGCATCCAAAACGCCTCAGCCAGACTCATACTAGACAGCCCCCGCACAGACCACATTTCCAACCACCTGAAAGACCTTCACTGGCTCCCCGTCAACAAAAGGATAACATTCCGTCTCCTCACCCACGCACACAAAGCCCTCTACGAACTAGGACCTGACTGCCTCAACACGCGCCTTTCCTTCTATTCCCCCACCCGTCAACTGCGTTCGTCCAACCAAGCCCTCGCCGCCGTTCCGCGCATCCACAAAACCACCATGGGGGAAAGATCCTTCTCCTACTTAGCAGCCAAAACCTGGAATTCTCTTCCCATCCACCTCCGCCTTACCCAAAATCACCTAGCCTTCAGAAAACAGCTTAAAACCTGGATATTCGATAAGTAAACCCCCCCCCTCCTCCAGCGCCTTGAGACCCTCTGGGTATGTAGTGCACTATATAAATTCTGACTTGACTTGACTTGAATTACGAAGGAGTAGTAGAAGCACCAGAACTGCAAAAGCAAGCAAAGGGATTAACGGTAAGTCACCAAATGCGCTGGAAAATATAGACTATATAAAAGCTGGTATTACACCCAATATCGTTTTAAAAGATGAAACAAGGCCAGAGCCCATCAGTTAAAAAAATGTGCAAGGCCTTAAGTCTCAGAAGCTTTAAATATTTGATGAATCAGTTCTCCACAATGTAGTGGGAGATTCGTGTTTAACAGTGACTGGATTTCACCCTTGCTCATTGCACCATCAGGATTCAAGCAAGCCGGGCCGAAGACGGCTGAAATGCCATAAACCGGTCCCCGGAAGCTTGTTTCCTTCCCAGTGTAAGAATTGGCTTTTGTAGTCTCGTCTGCCCTGTTCCCATGATGCACTGGGCCAGGGACAGACTAATTTGCATACAGCCAGGTTCTGAAACTGGGATGGTGCAATGAGCTAAAAAACGGTGTTGGATCTAGCCCTGATCTCTTGACTGGGTGAGAGTATTCTGCTTAATTCAGAGACTCTGTCCATCACCACCCCTTGTTGTAAATATTTTTGTCCACCCTAAGCGTGGAAGGGTATACTCAGATGTGAGTCCCTTGCTCATTGCACCATCAGGATTCAAGCAAGCCGGGCCGAAGACGGCTGAAATGCCAGAAACCGGTCCCCGGAAGCTTGTTTCCTTCCCAGTGTAAGAATTGGCTTTTGTAGTCTCGTCTGCCCTGTTCCCATGATGCACTGGGCCAGGGACAGACTAATTTGCATACAGCCAGGTTCTGAAACTGGGATGGTGCAATGAGCTAAAAAACGGTGTTGGATCTAGCCCTGATCTCTTGACTGGGTGAGAGTATTCTGCTTAATTCAGAGACTCTGTCCATCACCACCCCTTGTTGTAAATATTTTTGTCCACCCTAAGCGTGGAAGGGTATACTCAGATGTGAGTCCCTTGCTCATTGCACCATCAGGATCCAAGCAAGCCGGGCCCAAGACGGCTGAAATGCCAGAAACCGGTCCCCGGAAGCTTGTTTCCTTCCCAGTGTAAGAATTGGCTTTTGTAGTCTCGTCTGCCCTGTTCCCATGATGCACTGGGCCAGGGACAGACTAATTTGCATACAGCCAGGTTCTGAAACTGGGATGGTGCAATGAGCTAAAAAACAGTGTTGGATCTAGCCCTGATCTCTTGACTGGGTGAGAGTATTCTGCTTAATTCAGAGACTCTGTCCATCACCACCCCTTGTTGTAAATATTTTTGTCCACCCTAAGCGTGGAAGGGTATACTCAGATGTGAGTCCCTTGCTCATTGCACCATCAGGATCCAAGCAAGCCGGGCCGAAGACGGCTGAAATGCCAGAAACCGGTCCCCGGAAGCTTGTTTCCTTCCCAGTGTAAGAATTGGCTTTTGTAGTCTCGTCTGCCCTGTTCCCATGATGCACTGGGCCAGGGACAGACTAATTTGCATACAGCCAGGTTCTGAAACTGGGATGGTGCAATGAGCTAAAAAACGGTGTTGGATCTAGCCCTGATCTCTTGACTGGGTGAGAGTATTCTGCTTAATTCAGAGACTCTGTCCATCACCACCCCTTGTTGTAAATATTTTTGTCCACCCTAAGCGTGGAAGGGTATACTCAGATGTGAGTCCCTTGCTCATTGCACCATCAGGATTCAAGCAAGCCGGGCCGAAGACGGCTGAAATGCCAGAAACCGGTCCCCGGAAGCTTGTTTCCTCCCAGTGTAAGAATTGGCTTTTGTAGTCTCGTCTGCCCTGTTCCCATGATGCACTGGGCCAGGGACAGACTCATTTGCATACAGCCAGGTTCTGAAACTGGGATGGTGCAATGAGCTAAAAAACGGTGTTGGATCTAGCCCTGATCTCTTGACTGGGTGAGAGTATTCTGCTTAATTCAGAGACTCTGTCCATCACCACCCCTTGTTGTAAATATTTTTGTCCACCCTAAGCGTGGAAGGGTATACTCAGATGTGAGTCCCTTGCTCATTGCACCATCAGGATTCAAGCAAGCCGGGCCGAAGACGGCTGAAATGCCAGAAACCGGTCCCCGGAAGCTTGTTTCCTTCCCAGTGTAAGAATTGGCTTTTGTAGTCTCGTCTGCCCTGTTCCCATGATGCACTGGGCCAGGGACAGACTAATTTGCATACAGCCAGGTTCTGAAACTGGGATGGTGCAATGAGCTAAAAAACGGTGTTGGATCTAGCCCTGATCTCTTGACTGGGTGAGAGTATTCTGCTTAATTCAGAGACTCTGTCCATCACCACCCCTTGTTGTAAATATTTTTGTCCACCCTAAGCGTGGAAGGGTATACTCAGATGTGAGTCCCTTGCTCATTGCACCATCAGGATTCAAGCAAGCCGGGCCGAAGACGGCTGAAATGCCAGAAACCGGTCCCCGGAAGCTTGTTTCCTTCCCAGTGTAAGAATTGGCTTTTGTAGTCTCGTCTGCCCTGTTCCCATGATGCACTGGTCCAGGGACAGACTAATTTGCATACAGCCAGGTTCTGAAACTGGGATGGTGCAATGAGCTAAAAAACGGTGTTGGATCTAGCCCTGATCTCTTCACCGGGTGAGAGTATTCTGCTTAATTCAGAGACTCTGTCCATCACCACCTCTTGTTGTAAATATTTTTGTCCACCCTAAGCGTGGAAGGGTATACTCAGATGTGAGTCCCTTGCTCATTGCACCATCAGGATTCAAGCAAGCCGGGCCGAAGACGGCTGAAATGCCAGAAACCGGTCCCCGGAAGCTTGTTTCCTTCCCAGTGTAAGAATTGGCTTTTGTAGTCTCGTCTGCCCTGTTCCCATGATGCACTGGGCCAGGGACAGACTAATTTGCATACAGCCAGGTTCTGAAACTGGGATGGTGCAATGAGCTAAAAAACGGTGTTGGATCTAGCCCTGATCTCTTGACTGGGTGAGAGTATTCTGCTTAATTCAGAGACTCTGTCCATCACCACCCCTTGTTGTAAATATTTTTGTCCACCCTAAGCGTGGAAGGGTATACTCAGATGTGAGTCCCTTGCTCATTGCACCATCAGGATTCAAGCAAGCCGGGCCCAAGACGGCTGAAATGCCAGAAACCGGTCCCCGGAAGCTTGTTTCCTTCCCAGTGTAACAATTGGCTTTTGTAGTCTCGTCTGCCCTGTTCCCATGATGCACTGGGCCATGGACAGACTAATTTGCATACAGCCAGGTTCTGAAACTGGGATGGTGCAATGAGCTAAAAAACGGTGTTGGATCTAGCCCTGATCTCTTGACTGGGTGAGAGTATTCTGCTTAATTCAGAGACTCTGTCCATCACCACCCCTTGTTGTAAATATTTTTGTCCACCCTAAGCGTGGAAGGGTATACTCAGATGTGAGTCCCTTGCTCATTGCACCATCAGGATCCAAGCAAGCCGGGCCGAAGACGGCTGAAATGCCAGAAACCGGTCCCCGGAAGCTTGTTTCCTTCCCAGTGTAAGAATTGGCTTTTGTAGTCTCGTCTGCCCTGTTCCCATGATGCACTGGGCCAGGGACAGACTAATTTGCATACAGCCAGGTTCTGAAACTGGGACGGTGCAATGAGCTAAAAAACGGTGTTGGATCTAGCCCTGATCTCTTGACTGGGTGAGAGTAGTCTGCTTAATTCAGAGACTCTGTCCATCACCACCCCTTGTTGTAAATATTTTTGTCCACCCTAAGCGTGGAAGGGTATACTCAGATGTGAGTCCCTTGCTCATTGCACCATCAGGATTCAAGCAAGCCGGGCCGAAGACGGCTGAAATGCCAGAAACCGGTCCCCGGAAGCTTGTTTCCTTCCCAGTGTAAGAATTGGCTTTTGTAGTCTCGTCTGCCCTGTTCCCATGATGCACTGGGCCAGGGACAGACTAATTTGCATACAGCCAGGTTCTGAAACTGGGATGGTGCAATGAGCTAAAAAACGGTGTTGGATCTAGCCCTGATCTCTTGACTGGGTGAGAGTATTCTGCTTAATTCAGAGACTCTGTCCATCACCACCCCTTGTTGTAAATATTTTTGTCCACCCTAAGCGTGGAAGGGTATACTCAGATGTGAGTCCCTTGCTCATTGCACCATCAGGATTCAAGCAAGCCGGGCCGAAGACGGCTGAAATGCCAGAAACCGGTCCCCGGAAGCTTGTTTCCTTCCCAGTGTAAGAATTGGCTTTTGTAGTCTCGTCTGCCCTGTTCCCATGATGCACTGGTCCAGGGACAGACTAATTTGCATACAGCCAGGTTCTGAAACTGGGATGGTGCAATGAGCTAAAAAACGGTGTTGGATCTAGCCCTGATCTCTTCACCGGGTGAGAGTATTCTGCTTAATTCAGAGACTCTGTCCATCACCACCTCTTGTTGTAAATATTTTTGTCCACCCTAAGCGTGGAAGGGTATACTCAGATGTGAGTCCCTTGCTCATTGCACCATCAGGATTCAAGCAAGCCGGGCCGAAGATGGCTGAAATGCCAGAAACCGGTCCCCGGAAGCTTGTTTCCTTCCCAGTGTAAGAATTGGCTTTTGTAGTCTCGTCTGCCCTGTTCCCATGATGCACTGGGCCAGGGACAGACTAATTTGCATACAGCCAGGTTCTGAAACTGGGATGGTGCAATGAGCTAAAAAACGGTGTTGGATCTAGCCCTGATCTCTTGACTGGGTGAGAGTATTCTGCTTAATTCAGAGACTCTGTCCATCACCACCCCTTGTTGTAAATATTTTTGTCCACCCTAAGCGTGGAAGGGTATACTCAGATGTGAGTCCCTTGCTCATTGCACCATCAGGATTCAAGCAAGCCGGGCCCAAGACGGCTGAAATGCCAGAAACCGGTCCCCGGAAGCTTGTTTCCTTCCCAGTGTAACAATTGGCTTTTGTAGTCTCGTCTGCCCTGTTCCCATGATGCACTGGGCCATGGACAGACTAATTTGCATACAGCCAGGTTCTGAAACTGGGATGGTGCAATGAGCTAAAAAACGGTGTTGGATCTAGCCCTGATCTCTTGACTGGGTGAGAGTATTCTGCTTAATTCAGAGACTCTGTCCATCACCACCCCTTGTTGTAAATATTTTTGTCCACCCTAAGCGTGGAAGGGTATACTCAGATGTGAGTCCCTTGCTCATTGCACCATCAGGATCCAAGCAAGCCGGGCCGAAGACGGCTGAAATGCCAGAAACCGGTCCCCGGAAGCTTGTTTCCTTCCCAGTGTAAGAATTGGCTTTTGTAGTCTCGTCTGCCCTGTTCCCATGATGCACTGGGCCAGGGACAGACTAATTTGCATACAGCCAGGTTCTGAAACTGGGACGGTGCAATGAGCTAAAAAACGGTGTTGGATCTAGCCCTGATCTCTTGACTGGGTGAGAGTAGTCTGCTTAATTCAGAGACTCTGTCCATCACCACCCCTTGTTGTAAATATTTTTGTCCACCCTAAGCGTGGAAGGGTATACTCAGATGTGAGTCCCTTGCTCATTGCACCATCAGGATTCAAGCAAGCCGGGCCGAAGACGGCTGAAATGCCAGAAACCGGTCCCCGGAAGCTTGTTTCCTTCCCAGTGTAAGAATTGGCTTTTGTAGTCTCGTCTGCCCTGTTCCCATGATGCACTGGGCCAGGGACAGACTAATTTGCATACAGCCAGGTTCTGAAACTGGGATGGTGCAATGAGCTAAAAAACGGTGTTGGATCTAGCCCTGATCTCTTGACTGGGTGAGAGTATTCTGCTTAATTCAGAGACTCTGTCCATCACCACCCCTTGTTGTAAATATTTTTGTCCACCCTAAGCGTGGAAGGGTATACTCAGATGTGAGTCCCTTGCTCATTGCACCATCAGGATTCAAGCAAGCCGGGCCGAAGACGGCTGAAATGCCAGAAACCGGTCCCCGGAAGCTTGTTTCCTTCCCAGTGTAAGAATTGGCTTTTGTAGTCTCGTCTGCCCTGTTCCCATGATGCACTGGTCCAGGGACAGACTAATTTGCATACAGCCAGGTTCTGAAACTGGGATGGTGCAATGAGCTAAAAAACGGTGTTGGATCTAGCCCTGATCTCTTCACCGGGTGAGAGTATTCTGCTTAATTCAGAGACTCTGTCCATCACCACCTCTTGTTGTAAATATTTTTGTCCACCCTAAGCGTGGAAGGGTATACTCAGATGTGAGTCCCTTGCTCATTGCACCATCAGGATTCAAGCAAGCCGGGCCGAAGATGGCTGAAATGCCAGAAACCGGTCCCCGGAAGCTTGTTTCCTTCCCAGTGTAAGAATTGGCTTTTGTAGTCTCGTCTGCCCTGTTCCCATGATGCACTGGGCCAGGGACAGACTAATTTGCATACAGCCAGGTTCTGAAACTGGGATGGTGCAATGAGCTAAAAAACGGTGTTGGATCTAGCCCTGATCTCTTGACTGGGTGAGAGTATTCTGCTTAATTCAGAGACTCTGTCCATCACCACCGCTTGTTGTAAATATTTTTGTCCACCCTAAGCGTGGAAGGGTATACTCAGATGTGAGTCCCTTGCTCATTGCACCATCAGGATTCAAGCAAGCCGGGCCCAAGACGGCTGAAATGCCAGAAACCGGTCCCCGGAAGCTTGTTTCCTTCCCAGTGTAACAATTGGCTTTTGTAGTCTCGTCTGCCCTGTTCCCATGATGCACTGGGCCATGGACAGACTAATTTGCATACAGCCAGGTTCTGAAACTGGGATGGTGCAATGAGCTAAAAAACGGTGTTGGATCTAGCCCTGATCTCTTGACTGGGTGAGAGTATTCTGCTTAATTCAGAGACTCTGTCCATCACCACCCCTTGTTGTAAATATTTTTGTCCACCCTAAGCGTGGAAGGGTATACTCAGATGTGAGTCCCTTGCTCATTGCACCATCAGGATCCAAGCAAGCCGGGCCGAAGACGGCTGAAATGCCAGAAACCGGTCCCCGGAAGCTTGTTTCCTTCCCAGTGTAAGAATTGGCTTTTGTAGTCTCGTCTGCCCTGTTCCCATGATGCACTGGGCCAGGGACAGACTAATTTGCATACAGCCAGGTTCTGAAACTGGGACGGTGCAATGAGCTAAAAAACGGTGTTGGATCTAGCCCTGATCTCTTGACTGGGTGAGAGTAGTCTGCTTAATTCAGAGACTCTGTCCATCACCACCCCTTGTTGTAAATATTTTTGTCCACCCTAAGCGTGGAAGGGTATACTCAGATGTGAGTCCCTTGCTCATTGCACCATCAGGATCCAAGCAAGCCGGGCCCAAGACGGCTGAAATGCCAGAAACCGGTCCCCGGAAGCTTGTTTCCTTCCCAGTGTAAGAATTGGCTTTTGTAGTCTCGTCTGCCCTGTTCCCATGATGCACTGGGCCAGGGACAGACTAATTTGCATACAGCCAGGTTCTGAAACTGGGATGGTGCAATGAGCTAAAAAACGGTGTTGGATCTAGCCCTGATCTCTTGACTGGGTGAGAGTATTCTGCTTAATTCAGAGACTCTGTCCATCACCACCCCTTGTTGTAAATATTTTTGTCCACCCTAAGCGTGGAAGGGTATACTCAGATGTGAGTCCCTTGCTCATTGCACCATCAGGATTCAAGCAAGCCGGGCCGAAGACGGCTGAAATGCCAGAAACCGGTCCCCGGAAGCTTGTTTCCTTCCCAGTGTAAGAATTGGCTTTTGTAGTCTCGTCTGCCCTGTTCCCATGATGCACTGGGCCAGGGACAGACTAATTTGCATACAGCCAGGTTCTGAAACTGGGATGGTGCAATGAGCTAAAAAACGGTGTTGGATCTAGTCCTGATCTCTTGACTGGGTGAGAGTATTCTGCTTAATTCAGAGACTCTGTCCATCACCACCCCTTGTTGTAAATATTTTTGTCCACCCTAAGCGTGGAAGGGTATACTCAGATGTGAGTCCCTTGCTCATTGCACCATCAGGATTCAAGCAAGCCGGGCCGAAGACGGCTGAAATGCCAGAAACCGGTCCCCGGAAGCTTGTTTCCTTCCCAGTGTAAGAATTGGCTTTTGTAGTCTCGTCTGCCCTGTTCCCATGATGCACTGGGCCAGGGACAGACTAATTTGCATACAGCCAGGTTCTGTAACTGGGATGGTGCAATGAGCTAAAAAACAGTGTTGGATCTAGCCCTGATCTCTTGACTGGGTGAGAGTATTCTGCTTAATTCAGAGACTCTGTCCATCACCACCCCTTGTTGTAAATATTTTTGTCCACCCTAAGCGTGGAAGGGTATACTCAGATGTGAGTCCCTTGCTCATTGCACCATCAGGATTCAAGCAAGCCGGGCCGAAGACGGCTGAAATGCCAGAAACCGGTCCCCGGAAGCTTGTTTCCTTCCCAGTGTAAGAATTGGCTTTTGTAGTCTCGTCTGCCCTGTTCCCATGATGCACTGGGCCAGGGACAGACTAATTTGCATACAGCCAGGTTCTGAAACTGGGATGGTGCAATGAGCTAAAAAACGGTGTTGGATCTAGCCCTGATCTCTTGACTGGGTGAGAGTATTCTGCTTAATTCAGAGACTCTGTCCATCACCACCCCTTGTTGTAAATATTTTTGTCCACCCTAAGCGTGGAAGGGTATACTCAGATGTGAGTCCCTTGCTCATTGCACCATCAGGATTCAAGCAAGCTGGGCCGAAGGCGGCTGAAATGACAGAAACCGGTCCCCGGAAGCTTGTTTCCTTCCCAGTGTAAGAATTGGCTTTTGAAGTCTCGTCTGCCCTGTTCCCATGATGCACTGGGCCAGGGACAGACTAATTTGCATACAGCCAGGTTCTGAAACTGGGATGGTGCAATGAGCTAAAAAACGGTGTTGGATCTAGCCCTGATCTCTTGACTGGGTGAGAGTATTCTGCATAATTCAGAGACTCTGTCCATCACCACCCCTTGTTGTAAATATTTTTGTCCACCCTAAGCGTGGAAGGGTATACTCAGATGTGAGTCCCTTGCTCATTGCACCATCAGGATTCAAGCAAGCCGGGCCGAAGACGGCTGAAATGCCAGAAACCGGTCCCCGGAAGCTTGTTTCCTTCCCAGTGTAAGAATTGGCTTTTGTAGTCTCGTCTGCCCTGTTCCCATGATGCACTGGGCCAGGGACAGACTAATTTGCATACAGCCAGGTTCTGAAACTGGGATGGTGCAATGAGATAAAAAACGGTGTTGGATCTAGCCCTGATCTCTTGACTGGGTGAGAGTATTCTGCTTAATTCAGAGACTCTGTCCATCACCACCCCTTGTTGTAAATATTTTTGTCCACCCTAAGCGTGGAAGGGTATACTCAGATGTGAGTCCCTTGCTCATTGCACCATCAGGATCCAAGCAAGCCGGGCCGAAGACGGCTGAAATGCCAGAAACCGGTCCCCGGAAGCTTGTTTCCTTCCCAGTGTAAGAATTGGCTTTTGTAGTCTCGTCTGCCCTGTTCCCATGATGCACTGGGCCAGGGACAGACTAATTTGCATACAGCCAGGTTCTGAAACTGGGATGGTGCAGTGAGCTAAAAAACGTTGTTGGATCTAGCCCTGATCTCTTGACTGGGTGAGAGTATTCTGCTTAATTCAGAGACTCTGTCCATCACCACCCCTTGTTGTAAATATTTTTGTCCACCCTAAGCGTGGAAGGGTATACTCAGATGTGAGTCCCTTGCTCATTGCACCATCAGGATCCAAGCAAGCCGGGCCCAAGACGGCTGAAATGCCAGAAACCGGTCCCCGGAAGCTTGTTTCCTTCCCAGTGTAAGAATTGGCTTTTGTAGTCTCGTCTGCCCTGTTCCCATGATGCACTGGGCCAGGGACAGAATAATTTGCATACAGCCAGGTTCTGAAACTGGGATGGTGCAATGAGCTAAAAAACGGTGTTGGATCTAGCCCTGATCTCTTGACTGGGTGAGAGTATTCTGCTTAATTCAGAGACTCTGTCCATCACCACCCCTTGTTGTAAATATTTTTGTCCACCCTAAGCGTGGAAGGGTATACTCAGATGTGAGTCCCTTGCTCATTGCACCATCAGGATCCAAGCAAGCCGGGCCCAAGACGGCTGAAATGCCAGAAACAGGTCCCCGGAAGCTTGTTTCCTTCCCAGTGTAAGAATTGGCTTTTGTAGTCTCGTCTGCCCTGTTCCCATGATGCACTGGGCCAGGGACAGACTAATTTGCATACAGCCAGGTTCTGAAACTGGGATGGTGCAATGAGCTAAAAAACGGTGTTGGATCTAGCCCTGATCTCTTGACTGGGTGAGAGTATTCTGCTTAATTCAGAGACTCTGTCCATCACCACCCCTTGTTGTAAATATTTTTGTCCACCCTAAGCGTGGAAGGGTATACTCAGATGTGAGTCCCTTGCTCATTGCACCATCAGGATTCAAGCAAGCCGGGCCGAAGACGGCTGAAATGCCAGAAACCGGTCCCCGGAAGCTTGTTTCCTTCCCAGTGTAAGAATTGGCTTTTGTAGTCTCGTCTGCCCTGTTCCCATGATGCACTGGTCCAGGACAGACTAATTTGCATACAGCCAGGTTCTGAAACTGGGATGGTGCAATGAGCTAAAAAACGGTGTTGGATCTAGCCCTGATCTCTTCACCGGGTGAGAGTATTCTGCTTAATTCAGAGACTCTGTCCATCACCACCTCTTGTTGTAAATATTTTTGTCCACCCTAAGCGTGGAAGGGTATACTCAGATGTGAGTCCCTTGCTCATTGCACCATCAGGATTCAAGCAAGCCGGGCCGAAGACGGCTGAAATGCCAGAAACCGGTCCCGGAAGCTTGTTTCCTTCCCAGTGTAAGAATTGGCTTTTGTAGTCTCGTCTGCCCTGTTCCCATGATGCACTGGGCCAGGGACAGACTAATTTGCATACAGCCAGGTTCTGAAACTGGGATGGTGCAATGAGCTAAAAAACGGTGTTGGATCTAGCCCTGATCTCTTGACTGGGTGAGAGTATTCTGCTTAATTCAGAGACTCTGTCCATCACCACCCCTTGTTGTAAATATTTTTGTCCACCCTAAGCGTGGAAGGGTATACTCAGATGTGAGTCCCTTGCTCATTGCACCATCAGGATTCAAGCAAGCCGGGCCCAAGACGGCTGAAATGCCAGAAACCGGTCCCGGAAGCTTGTTTCCTTCCCAGTGTAACAATTGGCTTTTGTAGTCTCGTCTGCCCTGTTCCCATGATGCACTGGGCCATGGACAGACTAATTTGCATACAGCCAGGTTCTGAAACTGGGATGGTGCAATGAGCTAAAAAACGGTGTTGGATCTAGCCCTGATCTCTTGACTGGGTGAGAGTATTCTGCTTAATTCAGAGACTCTGTCCATCACCACCCCTTGTTGTAAATATTTTTGTCCACCCTAAGCGTGGAAGGGTATACTCAGATGTGAGTCCCTTGCTCATTGCACCATCAGGATCCAAGCAAGCCGGGCCGAAGACGGCTGAAATGCCAGAAACCGGTCCCCGGAAGCTTGTTTCCTTCCCAGTGTAAGAATTGGCTTTTGTAGTCTCGTCTGCCCTGTTCCCATGATGCACTGGGCCAGGGACAGACTAATTTGCATACAGCCAGGTTCTGAAACTGGGACGGTGCAATGAGCTAAAAAACGGTGTTGGATCTAGCCCTGATCTCTTGACTGGGTGAGAGTAGTCTGCTTAATTCAGAGACTCTGTCCATCACCACCCCTTGTTGTAAATATTTTTGTCCACCCTAAGCGTGGAAGGGTATACTCAGATGTGAGTCCCTTGCTCATTGCACCATCAGGATTCAAGCAAGCCGGGCCGAAGACGGCTGAAATGCCAGAAACCGGTCCCCGGAAGCTTGTTTCCTTCCCAGTGTAAGAATTGGCTTTTGTAGTCTCGTCTGCCCTGTTCCCATGATGCACTGGGCCAGGGACAGACTAATTTGCATACAGCCAGGTTCTGAAACTGGGATGGTGCAATGAGCTAAAAAACGGTGTTGGATCTAGCCCTGATCTCTTGACTGGGTGAGAGTATTCTGCTTAATTCAGAGACTCTGTCCATCACCACCCCTTGTTGTAAATATTTTTGTCCACCCTAAGCGTGGAAGGGTATACTCAGATGTGAGTCCCTTGCTCATTGCACCATCAGGATTCAAGCAAGCCGGGCCGAAGACGGCTGAAATGCCAGAAACCGGTCCCCGGAAGCTTGTTTCCTTCCCAGTGTAAGAATTGGCTTTTGTAGTCTCGTCTGCCCTGTTCCCATGATGCACTGGTCCAGGGACAGACTAATTTGCATACAGCCAGGTTCTGAAACTGGGATGGTGCAATGAGCTAAAAAACGGTGTTGGATCTAGCCCTGATCTCTTCACCGGGTGAGAGTATTCTGCTTAATTCAGAGACTCTGTCCATCACCACCTCTTGTTGTAAATATTTTTGTCCACCCTAAGCGTGGAAGGGTATACTCAGATGTGAGTCCCTTGCTCATTGCACCATCAGGATTCAAGCAAGCCGGGCCGAAGATGGCTGAAATGCCAGAAACCGGTCCCCGGAAGCTTGTTTCCTTCCAGTGTAAGAATTGGCTTTTGTAGTCTCGTCTGCCCTGTTCCCATGATGCACTGGGCCAGGGACAGACTAATTTGCATACAGCCAGGTTCTGAAACTGGGATGGTGCAATGAGCTAAAAAACGGTGTTGGATCTAGCCCTGATCTCTTGACTGGGTGAGAGTATTCTGCTTAATTCAGAGACTCTGTCCATCACCACCGCTTGTTGTAAATATTTTTGTCCACCCTAAGCGTGGAAGGGTATACTCAGATGTGAGTCCCTTGCTCATTGCACCATCAGGATTCAAGCAAGCCGGGCCCAAGACGGCTGAAATGCCAGAAACCGGTCCCCGGAAGCTTGTTTCCTTCCCAGTGTAACAATTGGCTTTTGTAGTCTCGTCTGCCCTGTTCCCATGATGCACTGGGCCATGGACAGACTAATTTGCATACAGCCAGGTTCTGAAACTGGGATGGTGCAATGAGCTAAAAAACGGTGTTGGATCTAGCCCTGATCTCTTGACTGGGTGAGAGTATTCTGCTTAATTCAGAGACTCTGTCCATCACCACCCCTTGTTGTAAATATTTTTGTCCACCCTAAGCGTGGAAGGGTATACTCAGATGTGAGTCCCTTGCTCATTGCACCATCAGGATCCAAGCAAGCCGGGCCGAAGACGGCTGAAATGCCAGAAACCGGTCCCCGGAAGCTTGTTTCCTTCCCAGTGTAAGAATTGGCTTTTGTAGTCTCGTCTGCCCTGTTCCCATGATGCACTGGGCCAGGGACAGACTAATTTGCATACAGCCAGGTTCTGAAACTGGGACGGTGCAATGAGCTAAAAAACGGTGTTGGATCTAGCCCTGATCTCTTGACTGGGTGAGAGTAGTCTGCTTAATTCAGAGACTCTGTCCATCACCACCCCTTGTTGTAAATATTTTTGTCCACCCTAAGCGTGGAAGGGTATACTCAGATGTGAGTCCCTTGCTCATTGCACCATCAGGATCCAAGCAAGCCGGGCCCAAGACGGCTGAAATGCCAGAAACCGGTCCCCGGAAGCTTGTTTCCTTCCCAGTGTAAGAATTGGCTTTTGTAGTCTCGTCTGCCCTGTTCCCATGATGCACTGGGCCAGGGACAGACTAATTTGCATACAGCCAGGTTCTGAAACTGGGATGGTGCAATGAGCTAAAAAACGGTGTTGGATCTAGCCCTGATCTCTTGACTGGGTGAGAGTATTCTGCTTAATTCAGAGACTCTGTCCATCACCACCCCTTGTTGTAAATATTTTTGTCCACCCTAAGCGTGGAAGGGTATACTCAGATGTGAGTCCCTTGCTCATTGCACCATCAGGATTCAAGCAAGCCGGGCCGAAGACGGCTGAAATGCCAGAAACCGGTCCCCGGAAGCTTGTTTCCTTCCCAGTGTAAGAATTGGCTTTTGTAGTCTCGTCTGCCCTGTTCCCATGATGCACTGGGCCAGGGACAGACTAATTTGCATACAGCCAGGTTCTGAAACTGGGATGGTGCAATGAGCTAAAAAACGGTGTTGGATCTAGTCCTGATCTCTTGACTGGGTGAGAGTATTCTGCTTAATTCAGAGACTCTGTCCATCACCACCCCTTGTTGTAAATATTTTTGTCCACCCTAAGCGTGGAAGGGTATACTCAGATGTGAGTCCCTTGCTCATTGCACCATCAGGATTCAAGCAAGCCGGGCCGAAGACGGCTGAAATGCCAGAAACCGGTCCCCGGAAGCTTGTTTCCTTCCCAGTGTAAGAATTGGCTTTTGTAGTCTCGTCTGCCCTGTTCCCATGATGCACTGGGCCAGGGACAGACTAATTTGCATACAGCCAGGTTCTGTAACTGGGATGGTGCAATGAGCTAAAAAACAGTGTTGGATCTAGCCCTGATCTCTTGACTGGGTGAGAGTATTCTGCTTAATTCAGAGACTCTGTCCATCACCACCCCTTGTTGTAAATATTTTTGTCCACCCTAAGCGTGGAAGGGTATACTCAGATGTGAGTCCCTTGCTCATTGCACCATCAGGATTCAAGCAAGCGGGCCGAAGACGGCTGAAATGCCAGAAACCGGTCCCCGGAAGCTTGTTTCCTTCCCAGTGTAAGAATTGGCTTTTGTAGTCTCGTCTGCCCTGTTCCCATGATGCACTGGGCCAGGGACAGACTAATTTGCATACAGCCAGGTTCTGAAACTGGGATGGTGCAATGAGCTAAAAAACGGTGTTGGATCTAGCCCTGATCTCTTGACTGGGTGAGAGTATTCTGCTTAATTCAGAGACTCTGTCCATCACCACCCCTTGTTGTAAATATTTTTGTCCACCCTAAGCGTGGAAGGGTATACTCAGATGTGAGTCCCTTGCTCATTGCACCATCAGGATTCAAGCAAGCTGGGCCGAAGGCGGCTGAAATGACAGAAACCGGTCCCCGGAAGCTTGTTTCCTTCCCAGTGTAAGAATTGGCTTTTGAAGTCTCGTCTGCCCTGTTCCCATGATGCACTGGGCCAGGGACAGACTAATTTGCATACAGCCAGGTTCTGAAACTGGGATGGTGCAATGAGCTAAAAAACGGTGTTGGATCTAGCCCTGATCTCTTGACTGGGTGAGAGTATTCTGCATAATTCAGAGACTCTGTCCATCACCACCCCTTGTTGTAAATATTTTTGTCCACCCTAAGCGTGGAAGGGTATACTCAGATGTGAGTCCCTTGCTCATTGCACCATCAGGATTCAAGCAAGCCGGGCCGAAGACGGCTGAAATGCCAGAAACCGGTCCCCGGAAGCTTGTTTCCTTCCCAGTGTAAGAATTGGCTTTGTAGTCTCGTCTGCCCTGTTCCCATGATGCACTGGGCCAGGGACAGACTAATTTGCATACAGCCAGGTTCTGAAACTGGGATGGTGCAATGAGATAAAAAACGGTGTTGGATCTAGCCCTGATCTCTTGACTGGGTGAGAGTATTCTGCTTAATTCAGAGACTCTGTCCATCACCACCCCTTGTTGTAAATATTTTTGTCCACCCTAAGCGTGGAAGGGTATACTCAGATGTGAGTCCCTTGCTCATTGCACCATCAGGATCCAAGCAAGCCGGGCCGAAGACGGCTGAAATGCCAGAAACCGGTCCCCGGAAGCTTGTTTCCTTCCCAGTGTAAGAATTGGCTTTTGTAGTCTCGTCTGCCCTGTTCCCATGATGCACTGGGCCAGGGACAGACTAATTTGCATACAGCCAGGTTCTGAAACTGGGATGGTGCAGTGAGCTAAAAAACGTTGTTGGATCTAGCCCTGATCTCTTGACTGGGTGAGAGTATTCTGCTTAATTCAGAGACTCTGTCCATCACCACCCCTTGTTGTAAATATTTTGTCCACCCTAAGCGTGGAAGGGTATACTCAGATGTGAGTCCCTTGCTCATTGCACCATCAGGATCCAAGCAAGCCGGGCCCAAGACGGCTGAAATGCCAGAAACCGGTCCCCGGAAGCTTGTTTCCTTCCCAGTGTAAGAATTGGCTTTTGTAGTCTCGTCTGCCCTGTTCCCATGATGCACTGGGCCAGGGACAGAATAATTTGCATACAGCCAGGTTCTGAAACTGGGATGGTGCAATGAGCTAAAAACGGTGTTGGATCTAGCCCTGATCTCTTGACTGGGTGAGAGTATTCTGCTTAATTCAGAGACTCTGTCCATCACCACCCCTTGTTGTAAATATTTTTGTCCACCCTAAGCGTGGAAGGGTATACTCAGATGTGAGTCCCTTGCTCATTGCACCATCAGGATCCAAGCAAGCCGGGCCCAAGACGGCTGAAATGCCAGAAACAGGTCCCCGGAAGCTTGTTTCCTTCCCAGTGTAAGAATTGGCTTTGTAGTCTCGTCTGCCCTGTTCCCATGATGCACTGGGCCAGGGACAGACTAATTTGCATACAGCCAGGTTCTGAAACTGGGATGGTGCAATGAGCTAAAAAACGGTGTTGGATCTAGCCCTGATCTCTTGACTGGGTGAGAGTATTCTGCTTAATTCAGAGACTCTGTCCATCACCACCCCTTGTTGTAAATATTTTTGTCCACCCTAAGCGTGGAAGGGTATACTCAGATGTGAGTCCCTTGCTCATTGCACCATCAGGATTCAAGCAAGCCGGGCCGAAGACGGCTGAAATGCCAGAAACCGGTCCCCGGAAGCTTGTTTCCTTCCCAGTGTAAGAATTGGCTTTTGTAGTCTCGTCTGCCCTGTTCCCATGATGCACTGGGCCAGGGACAGACTAATTTGCATACAGCCAGGTTCTGAAACTGGGATGGTGCAATGA